>NC_056610.1:963226-1038915 GCF_018340385.1 Cyprinus carpio | reverse complement strand
CCAGCGGCTATACCAACCCTAACCCTAAACCTACACGTTAGTAACTATTATGGCTATACCCACCCTGGCACTAAACCTACCCGTTAGTAACCCCAGCGGCTATCCTAACCCTGGCCCTAAACCTACCCGTTAGTAATTCCTATGGCTATACCCACCCTCAATCCCTACCCCTGAATCTAAAACCTGGCCGTTAGTAACCCCAGCGGCTATACCAACCCTGGCCCTAAACCTACCTACCCGTTAGTAACCCTATGGCTATACCCACCGTTGAATCTATGGCTATACCTACCTGTAAAGTACCTGTTAGTAACCCCAGCGGCTATACCAACCCTGGCCCTAAACCTACCAGTTAGTAACTCCTATGGCTATACACACCCTGGCTCTAAACCTACCCGTTAGTAACCCCGGTGGCTATACCCACCCTGGCCCTAAACTTAACCATTGGTAACCACTGTGGCGTAACCCTGGGCCAAACCCTAATCACTCTAACCCTGGGCTGCTTAACCCTGGGTCACATTGGGAGGCTTTTGATCGGGAGGTCGTGCCCACAATCAGATGTAAGGATGAGAGGGGATGCGTGCTTGTAGACTTGGCCTGGCTTGGATGGGTCTTTAGTGGTCAGTGGACGGATGGACCGAGCACAACCAGGTTCAGACCTTAGGTTTGAACCTTGGACGTTTCATTCCCCTAACCAGCCAGCGCCTCCGTCTCTGAGCTTTGGACTGGTCGGTGTCGGGCCTTGTTTGCAGTGCACGGGCCCCTCTGTTTTTCCTATAAGATCGCAAGCAGTGTGGAAGTATTTCAGTAAGTCACATTCAGTTAAGAGTCACTCTTTTCTTTCCTTTATTCATGATATTCCTCATTATACAAAAATCATGAAGGGATCTAGAGCTTTTGGGTTGCAGCAGAATAGAACAGTGTGTTTGAAAATATTTTACAAATCATTTAAACTGTAACACACCAGTTGTTTGTATGCAGGTGGTCTATAAGCACTGACTAAAGACAAAGGAATCTTGTTATTTGCACGCACAGAGGAGAAACATAAATAAACATGACCCAAAGAGTGTAGTCCGTGTGATTTAAAAAGATTTCATATATTTATTTTCATTATTATAATAAAAAAAAGATGTACTGGAAAACCTGTTTTTTTCTGACATGTGAAGGGAATTTATTCATAAATATACACATACAAATAAATATGATACAATTATTTGACCCGAGAGAGTATATTGATTAAATAAATGAATAAATATTCCATAAATCGATATGTTTGTGTTCTTTGATCATATAAAATATAAAGATTTCATTGAAAAGCTTAAAAAAGTATTTTTTTCATGATCTGGACACTCATATTGGACTCTTACATTACAATATTTTACAGATTTGATCACTACTTAACATAAAAAATACTACAGAGGTTCTCTTTTACATATAATTTATTTATTTAATTCTTTTCACATGATTTACAGTTTTTAAATGTTTTCCACACTGTTTTTGAGTAGTATATGTACTGATAAAGGAATTATAAGTGCTCTTCTTTTGTTCAATTCATATTATCTTCATTTTCCTGTATAAAGGACTAAGATTTCTGTGAAAAAAACAACATTCCACACGACGAACGAGGGTCATGACGTCATACGATATCGTCGGCATGAGTGGAGCCCTTTAAAAATTAATAACACCATATACAACACGGATACAAAAATATTTTCACATCATCACGATCAAGCACAACCTTTGCTACATGTACATACCATTCCTGTATAATTGTAACAAGAATTCGATTTTATATTGCCATTTTCGCTCGTGGATTATGCTGTTTCATTGTTTCTCCGCTCTTGCTCGACCGTGTGCGGAGGAGAGAGTGACCTAATTACACTAAAACATCGTGCAACTCTTTAATTTAAGTTTTTCTCACAGAAATCTTTTTGTGCATCTGTTCTTTTGCTTCTTTCACTGACGATTCGCCGATTTGGAATTTTATTTGGACCGTTTGGAGCTTTATTTAGCCGGTTTTCCAAAAAAACTTTTTTTTTCAACGGCAGTCTATATAAGGGGGGCGCGCTTTGCGCGCCTCACTCTCTCACTTCACTTGTTGAACGTGCAGATACGACGAGCGCTCTGTTATATTGAATTTCAAAAAAGAACACTATTTAGACAGATTCATTTTAAAAAATATATATTTTTTTATATAATATAAAATATCTTCTTATTGTATAGACATAATATTTCCCTCTTTTCTCCTTTTTTTTGTTTACATTTATATACAAGCCTGCCTGAAGAAGGTATTATATATACCGAAACGTCGCGATAGGCTTGTTCTCCTTTTTATTTTTATTTTTATTTTGATTACTCACATTTATTCATCTGATTTATTTTTGGGATTTCATGAGATACTGTTAGGATGGATGTCTTTAGAGGTCGTGTGAGACAAAGAAGCACTCCACGCTACAGACTCAGACTCTCCAGCAGCTCTCCAGCTCAGAATGGAACAAACAGACATTATTTTCCTCTAAATCCAAAGGCACATTTTCGTGCAGACGAGACAGAGTTCACTCCTAAAGAAAGGGGAAGAAATAAAGTCAGAAATTCTCAAATGTTTGATCACAGAAATGGTCGTAACATTAGGGAATTCAGAAATACAGCTAGAGGACCCAGGCCTGGGTCCTATCAGAGATTTGATGCATACCATGAAGAAGAGTCCAGACTGGTGAGAAGTCCAGATAGATTTCCCAGTAACACTGAACGTCACGAGATGGTTGCAGGCCCAAACAGGCCTCCCACTGGAAGAAAGGGGCGAAGAAGAAATAATAAAAAGAGACGGGGGACAAAACCACAAAACAGAATTCCTCCTTTCATTGAACAAGATGAACACGCTGAGCGTGAATTTTTTGAAGACGATGTCGAGGAGGATTACTCTCCTCCTCGACAACAAAATCACTTCACCCACCCATATTCGAGACCTCAAACACAATTTCAAAGGAGTAGTTCCATGTATAATTTTCCCTCACGCTCTTTTTCTAGACAACGAAACAAAAGAGTTTCCTTTGTTAACCATGGGGGGAGATTCAGAGATATTGATATCTCAATTGACAGACAAGTAACCTCACAAAAGAGGGAAAGAGATAGAATCCCACGCTACTTTCCTCGAGAAAATTACAGAAACGAGGAAAGGCCTCAAAGGTTCACAAACAACGAGTACACACACACCAGCCCAGCCGGAACTAAAAAATACGATTAAATCCTTTTATGACATCATCAGATTGGTGCATCATTTGAGTAAGGTAACAACTAAAGTGACCGACAACCAACCAATCACTTTCCAGCGACTCACGCGGCTACTTACAAACACAGTCAGACCAGCATTTCCTGGGGAGCAGGTTAGAACAATGCTTGAGGGCAATGCGAAAAATTGGTCATTTACCACACAACTCATTTTAGAACAGCATTACGAAACTCTGATTGATGAAGCTTTACAGAATGTTCGTACACAGAACAACCACCATGACTGGCCAAAGGCATTTGAGATAGCCGCCGGCTGGGCTTACAGAAATTTTCACAGTCGAATCACTTCAGAGTCAATTGAGCAGGCTGAAGCTCTTATCACGGCGGAAATGCCAAGCTCTTCTATTACACTCAGAGCTGGGACTGCACATGCACCGACCTACGCAGAAGTAGTGACACGGGGCGGACACGCATCCACCAGCGGTGTAGCTACCACCACACAGACAGCTTGCACCACAGTTTTACCACCACGAGTAACACGTGCACCTGTCACTACCACTGCACAGTTTGCAGGTACCACAATAACACCACCACGACTAACCACCATTGACCCACTGATTCGACCCCAGATTATATCGCATACTATTGAGATTCAGACTTCTCCGGGTTTATTAGTTAGAGGGGATTGGCCACTTGATGAGGAAATACCTGCGGCAGGCCTCCAAGAAACGCTCCAGCCCATACAGGCTATTGAACCCCTTCTTGCTCAGGAGGTAGAAAACACACGAGAGGTAGAACCCCAGCCCATACAGGTACCAGATCTCTCCCTCATTCAAATGACAGAACCCCCTCCTCTCGAACAAAGACCAACTAAAAAAGCCCGAAAAGAGAAGCACTGTAATGACATCCTGCCCCCTCTGGAGGGGCCAACACGGGTTACTGTTCCTGCTGAGGTGGACCGACAAACAGGTTTCACCGGCCCCCAGCAGCTAGAGGGACCTGTGGTGGCCCTTTTGGCTCCGGTTGGTGAGGAGGATTCATATCCTTGTCCCTTTCAAAAGGCGGGGTCGACTCACTCCAGCGACCTTCTTCTCTCTGACCACTCAGACCAACAACTTGAGCCATCTGCACTTTTAACTGACTTTTTAATGGAAGCAGCACAACAGATCGGGGAGTCGGAACATCGGGAAACAGCATCTGAACACTCATCACCTGAATTGCCTAGACTTGCACCCATATTTACCAGCATGCACAGGGCACCGCCACCGACAACACCACAAACACGAAGTGTGACGACAAAAGCCCCCATGCTACCCTTGACTCCATGGGGTCTACCCAACCGACATATCAATACAAAGCGTAAATTAACAGACTGGAACCTTAAAATCAGTAAAAAATTCATCATAATCGGTGATTCCAACTTAGCTAGGTTCCCAGCTTCCAACTGCCCCGATTTGCAGGTAGAAAGTTACCCGGGTGCGAAGATTCACCATGCGGGCATTCTGATTGAGAAAGCCATACTCGAGACTGTACCGGGAAAAAAATGATCGTTGCGTTTGGTCTTAACAACAGACAACAGAGGTACCGCATGTCAGCCACTACTGAACTGCAGAGGGCGCACAGTATTATAAAGAAGAGAATGCCTGGGACAGAGATCCTCTTCCCTCTCATTAACTTTTCAAGGACCCTCCCCCAGGGGGAACAGGGTATACTAGAGCACTTGAACACTCATATAAAGAATCACTTGAGTTCCATACCTGCACTTCCGTCAGCGCTCTTTCATGTTGAAAGTGATGGTGTCCACTGGAAACCAGCGACAGCGAGGGCCATCCTGGAACTCTGGATGACAGCGTTAAACTGCCGTCCAGTACAAGCCCAATAGGTGGCCCTAACAAACTCATTATAAACCTTTCGCGGTCGCTGGCCCTCAGTGAAGAACAGACCTCAGCACTGACGAAAGGACTTTCTTTTATTCCTACTCCGCATGGTTTTAAGACACAAAGAATAGAATTGTTAAAAGGACCTTCAAGCGTATCATCGTAGGGTGAAATTAGAAACTTTTTTTTTGAAGGAAAGAATATCTCGAAAAAGAAACTCCCTTTTACCCATGCCTCAGATTGGTCGCCTGCGTTAACAAGCCTCCCAAAAGAAATAACAAACATTATTAGAGCGGATTTATATGCATACAAACACATCAATTGGGGTATTAAAGAAAACAGAAACTTATCAAAGGGAGAGATGAAAGCTATTTTAGATTTACAAAAAAATAGAGATATCGTCATAAAACCTGCGGATAAAGGTAACTCTACTGTGATTCTAGACAGAGATCAATATATTTATGAAGCTAAGAGACAACTAGCTGTGAGTGACCACTATCGGGCTCTTGAAGAACCAATATATACAGAGACCATCGACGAAGTCAGAGAAATTTTAGAAGAGATGTGTTCTAAGAAAATCATTAATGGGGCTCAGAAAGAGTATTTGATAGGTGACGGCCCACCTAGACCCAGAAGATTTTACTTGTTACCTAAAATACATAAGGAACCCAAGAACTGGAGTATCCCCTTTCAGATACCCCCAGGAAGACCTATCGTCTCCGACTGTAACAGTGAAACTTACTATATTGCTGAGTACCTGGAGCACTTTCTTAACCCTCTTTCTATCAGACACCCTAGTTATCTAAAGGACACATATGATTTCATTTCTAAAATTGGCAGATTAAAAATTCCTCCAAGTGCCATTCTCTTTACAATTGATATTGACAGTTTATATACTAACATCGAGACACAAGTTGGCCTTGAGGCGGTCAAAAAGTTCATGAAGAAATTTCCCGATTCTAAAAGACCTGATGAGTACATTCTAAAACTGCTTGAGATTAATTTAACTAAAAACGACTTTGAATTTGACTCCAAATTTTATTTACAAATAAAAGGCACAGCAATGGGCAAAAAGTTTGCCCCGTCGTACGCAAATATATTTATGGCGGACTGGGAAGAGTCTGCTTTAGCCTCGGCAGAGAAAAAAACCATTTGCCTATTATAGGTTTCTTGACGACATCTGGGGTGTCTGGACTCATTCGATGGCTGATTTTGTCACTTTTACTGAACATTTGAATGCACACCAAGCCTCAATAAAGATTAAATTCACAGTTAATGATTCTGAGGTCAATTTCCTGGATGTCGTGTCCTATAAGGGCCCCAACTTCCTCTCCACAGGAAAGCTGGATTTTAGAGTATACTTTAAAAACACAGACACACACTCACTCTTACACAAACACAGTTTCCACCCTAAACACACTTTTAGGGGGATTGTGAAGTCACAATTACTCAGATTTAAACGCATTTGCACAGAACAGAGATTCTTCGTTACAGCAACAAACACTCTTTTCAAGGCCTTGAGACAACGTGGATATTCACGCTCTTTCTTGAGAAATGTATTTAAATCTTTTGACACACCTAAACCTCTGCCCGCCCCGGACACGACAAACAGGAATAAAATTATTCCATTGGTGTCGCATTTTTCGTGTTTTAGTACACAGCTCAATCGGGCCATTAAATCAAATTTTTCACAGTTCTTGACTTCCACAAATTTCCTACAACACCATAAACCCATTGCGGCCTATAGGAGAAACAAAAACATTTTAGATGTATTAGTACAGAGCAAGCTCTCGACTCCTTCACCTAAAGGCCGTATAGGCAAATGCAAGTATTTCACCCCATCGAGATGGGTCAAGAACAGATTTAATGGCCAGATTTTCAAGTTGTCTAATACACTGTCACATGAGAGTGTAAACTGTATTTATCTCATATGCTGTCTCAAATGTCGAAAGCAGTATGTAGGCCAGACCAAGAATGAACTGAGAGTAAGAGCCTACCAACACGCTCACAATATAGTACACAAAATAGAGAAGCGTAGGCTCCTAGTAAAACATTTTTTGGCTCATGGCCTCGACTCCCTCCGAATTACAGGGCTCCAAACCAACCCACTATGGTCTCTGAAAGAACGCCTGAGGGCCGAGAGTAGGTGGATTAAACGCCTGGATACCCTGCACCCGAGGGGACTGAATGAGACATAATTTGAGAATCTATTTTCTTCTATCTTTCTACTCTTTTGCTACCCTTTTGACTCTTTTCAGACTTGCATACTTCTCCTATGGCAAAACACACCACAACTCGAAACCTAACTGTGAGTAACCCCTGTGGCTATACCCACCCTGGCACTAAATCTACCCGTTAGTAACCCCAGCGGCTATACCAACCCTAACCCCTAAACCTACACGTTAGTAACTATTATGGCTATACCCACCCTGGCACTAAACCTACCCGTTAGTAACCCCAGCTATGGGCTATACCAACCCTGGCCCTAAACCTACCCGTTAGTAATTCCTATGGCTATACCCACCCTGAATCTAAACCTACCCGTTAGTAACCCCAGCGGCTATACCAACCCTGGCCCTAAACCTACCTACCCGTTAGTAATTCCTATGGCTATACCCACCCTGAATCTAAACCCTACCTGTTAGTAACCCCAGCGGCTATACCAACCCTGGCCCTAAACCTACCAGTTAGTAACTCCTATGGCTATACCCACCCTGGCTCTAAACCTACCCGTTAGTAACCCCGGTGGCTATACCCACCCTGGCCCTAAACTTAACTATTGGTAACCACTGTGGCGTAACCCTGGGCAAAACCCTAATCACTCTAACCCTGGACTGCTTAACCCTGGGTCACATTGGGAGGCTTTTGATCGGGAGGTCGTGCCCACAATCAGATGTAGGGATGAGAGGGGACGCGTGCTTGTGAACTTGGCCTGGCTTGGATGGGTCTTTAGTGGTCAGTGGACGGATGGACCGAGCACAACCAGGTTCAGACCTTAGGTTTGAACCTTGGACGTTTCATTCCCCTAACCAGCCAGCGCCTCCGTCTCTGAGCTTTGGGCTGGTCCGTGTCGGGCCTTGTTTGCAGTGCACGGGCCCCTCTGTTTTTCCTATAAGATCGCAAGCAGTGTGGAAGTATTTCAGTAAGTCACATTCAGTTAAGAGTCACTCTTTTCTTTCCTTTATTCATGATATTCCTCATTATACAAAAATCATGAAGGGATCTAGAGCTTTTGGGTTGCAGCAGAATAGAACAGTGTGTTGGAAAATATTTTACAAATCATTTAAACTGTAACACACCAGTTGTTTGTATGCAGGTGGTCTATAAGCACTGACTAAAGACAAAGGAATCTTGTTATTTGCACGCACAGAGGAGAAACATAAATAAACATGACCCAAAGAGTGTAGTCCGTGTGATTTTAAAAAGATTTCATTATATTTATTTTCATTATTATAATAAAAAGATGTACTGGGAAAACCTGCTTTTTTCTGACATGTGAAGGGAATGTATTCATAAATATACACATACAAATAAATATGATACAATTATTTGACACGAGAGAGTATATTGATTAAATAAATGAATAAATATTCCATAAATCGATATGTTTGTGTTCTTTGATCATATAAAATATAAAGATTTCATTGAAAAGCTTAAATAAGTATTTTTTTTCATGATCTGGACACTCATATTGGACTCTTACATTACAATATTTTACAGATTTGATCACTACTTAACATAAAAAATACTACAGAGATTCTCTTTTACATATAATTTATTTATTTAATTCTTTTCACATGATTTACAGTTTTTAAATGTTTTCCCACACTGTTTTTGAGTAGTATATGTACTGATAAAGGAATTATAAGTGCTCTTCTTTTGTTCAATTCATATTATCTTCATTTTCCTGTATAAAGGACTAAGATTTCTGTGAAAAAAACAACATCATTCCACACGACGAACGAGGGTCATGACGTCATACGATATCGTCGGCATGAGTGGAGCCCTTTAAAAATTAATAACACCATATACAACACGGATACAAAAATATTTTCACATCATCACGATCAAGCACAACCTTTGCTACATGTACATACCATTCCTGTATAATTGTAACAAGAATTCGATTTTATATTGCCATTTTCGCTCGTGGATTATGCTGTTTCATTGTTTCTCCGCTCTTGCTCGACCGTGTGCGGAGGAGAGAGTGACCTAATTACACTAAAACATCGTGCAACTCTTTAATTTAAGTTTTTCTCACAGAAATCTTTTTGTGCATCTGTTCTTTTGCTTCTTTACTGACGATTCGCCGATTTGGAATTTTATTTGGACCGTTTGGAGCTTTATTTAGCCGGTTTTCCAAAAAAACTTTTTTTTCAACGGCAGTCTATATAAGGGGGGCGCGCTTTGCGCGCCTCACTCTCTCACTTCACTTGTTGAACGTGCAGATACGACGAGCGCTCTGTTATATTGAATTTCAAAAAAGAACACTATTTAGACAGATTCATTTAAAAAATATATATTTTTATATAATATAAAATATCTTCTTATTGTATAGACATAATATTTCCCTCTTTTCTCTTTTTTTTGTTTACATTTATATACAAGCCTGCCTGAAGAAGGTATTATATATACCGAAACGTCGCGATAGGCTTGTTCTCCTTTTTATTTTTATTTTTATTTTGATTACTCACATTTATTCATCTGATTTATTTTTGGGATTTCATGAGATACTGTTAGGATGGATGTCTTTAGAGGTCGTGTGAGACAAAGAAGCACTCCACGCTACAGACTCAGACTCTCCAGCAGCTCTCCAGCTCAGAATGGAACAAACAGACATTATTTTCCTCTAAATCCAAAGGCACATTTTCGTGCAGACGAGACAGAGTTCACTCCTAAAGAAAGGGGAAGAAATAAAGTCAGAAATTCTCAAATGTTTGATCACAGAAATGGTCGTAACATTAGGGAATTCAGAAATACAGCTAGAGGACCCAGGCCTGGGTCCTATCAGAGATTTGATGCATACCATGAAGAAGAGTCCAGACTGGTGAGAAGTCCAGATAGATTTCCCAGTAACACTGAACGTCACGAGATGGTTGCAGGCCCAAACAGGCCTCCCACTGGAAGAAAGGGGCGAAGAAGAAATAATAAAAATAGACGGGGGACAAAACCACAAAACAGAATTCCTCCTTTCATTGAACAAGATGAACACGCTGAGCGTGTGATTTTTTGAAGACGATGTCGAGGAGGATTACTCTCCTCCTCACCAACAAAATCACTTCACCCACCCATATTCGAGACCTCAAACACAATTTCAAAGGAGTAGTTCCATGTATAATTTTCCCTCACGCTCTTTTTCTAGACAACGAAACAAAAGAGTTTCCTTTGTTAACCATGGGGGGAGATTCAGAGATATTGATATCTCAATTGACAGACAAGTAGCCTCACAAAAGAGGGAAAGAGATAGAATCCCACGCTACTTTCCTCGAGAAAATTACAGAAACGAGGAAAGGCCTCAAAGGTTCACAAACAACGAGTACACACCAGCCCAGCCGGAACTAAAAAATACGATTAAATCCTTTTATGACATCATCAGATTGGTGCATCATTTGAGTAAGGTAACAACTAAAGTGACCGACAACCAACCAATCACTTTCCAGCGACTCACGCGGCTACTTACAAACACAGTCAGACCAGCATTTCCTGGGGAGCAGGTTAGAACAATGCTTGAGGGCAATGCGAAAAATTGGTCATTTACCACACAACTCATTTTAGAACAGCATTACGAAACTCTGATTGATGAAGCTTTACAGAATGTTCGTACACAGAACAACCACCATGATTGGCCAAAGGCATTTGAGATAGCTGCCGGCTGGGCTTATAGAAATTTTCACAGTCGAATCACTCCAGAGTCAATTGAGCAGGCTGAAGCTCTTATCACGGCGGAAATGCCAAGCTCTTCTATTACACTCAGAGCTGGGACTGCACATGCACCGACCTACGCAGAAGTAGTGACACGGGGCGGACACGCATCCACCAGCGGTGTAGCTACCACCACACAGACAGCTTGCACCACAGTTTTACCACCACGAGTAACACGTGCACCTGTCACTACCACTGCACAGTTTGCAGGTACCACAATAACACCACCACGACTAACCACCATTGACCCACTGATTCGACCCCAGATTATATCGCATACTATTGAGATTCAGACTTCTCCGGGTTTATTAGTTAGAGGGGATTGGCCACTTGATGAGGAAATACCTGCGGCAGGCCTCCAAGAAACGCTCCAGCCCATACAGGCTATTGAACCCCTTCTTGCTCAGGAGGTAGAAAACACACGAGAGGTAGAACCCCAGCCCATACAGGTACCAGATCTCTCCCTCATTCAAATGACAGAACCCCCTCCTCTCGAACAAAGACCAACTAAAAAAGCCAGAAAAGAGAAGCACTGTAAGGACATCCTGCCCCCTCTGGAGGGGCCAACACGAGTTACTGTTCCTGCTGAGGTGGACCGACAAACAGGTTTCACCGGCCCCCAGCAGTTAGAGGAACCTGTGGTGGCCCTTTTGGCTCCGGTTGGTGAGGAGGATTCATATCCTTGTCCCTTTCAAAAGGCGGGGTCGACTCACTCCAGCGACCTTCTTCTCTCTGACCACTCAGACCAACAACTTGAGCCATCTGCACTTTTAACTGACTTTTTAATGGAAGCAGCACAACAGATCGGGGAGTCGGAACATCGGGAAACAGCATCTGAACACTCATCACCTGAATTGCCTAGACTTGCACCCATATTTACCAGCATGCACAGGGCACCGCCACCCACAACACCACAAACACGGAGTGTGACGACTAAAGCCCCCATGCTACCCTTGACTCCATGGGGTCTACCCAACCGACATATCAATACAAAGCGTAAACTAACAGACTGGAACCTTAAAATCAGTAAAAAATTCATCATAATCGGTGATTCGAACTTAGCTAGGTTCCCAGCTTCCAACTGCCCCGATTTGCAGGTAGAAAGTTACCCGGGTGCGAAGATTCACCATGCGGGCGTTCTGATTGAGAAAGCCATACTCGAGACTGTACCGGAAAAAATTATCGTTGCGTTTGGTCTTAACAACAGACAACAGAGGTACCGCATGTCAGCCACTACTGAACTGCAGAGGGCGCACAGTATTATAAAGAAGAGAATGCCTGGGACAGAGATCCTCTTCCCTCTCATTAACTTTTCAAGGACCCTCCCCCAGGGGGAACAGGGTATACTAGAGCACTTGAACACTCATATAAAGAATCACTTGAGTTCCATACCTGCACTTCCGTCAGCGCTCTTTCATGTGGAAAGTGATGGTGTCCACTGGAAACCAGCGACAGCGAGGGCCATCCTTGAACTCTGGATGACAGCGTTAAACTGCCGTCCAGTACAAGCCCAATAGGTGGCCCTAACAAACTCATTATAAACCTTTCGCGGTCGCTGGCCCTCAGTGAAGAACAAACCTCAGCACTGACGAAAGGACTTTCTTTTATTCCTACTCCGCATGGTTTTAAGACACAAAGAATAGAATTGTTAAAAGACCTTCAAGCGTATCATCGTAGGGTGAAATTAGAAACTTTTTTTGAAGGAAAGAATATCTCGAAAAAGAAACTCCCTTTTACCCATGCCTCAGATTGGTCGCCTGCGTTAACAAGCCTCCCAAAAGAAATAACAAACATTATTAGAGCGGATTTATATGCATACAAACACATCAATTGGGGTATTAAAGAAAACAGAAACTTATCAAAGGGAGAGATGAAAGCTATTTTAGATTTACAAAAAAATAGAGATATCGTCATAAAACCTGCGGATAAAGGTAACTCTACTTTGATTCTAGACAGAGATCAATATATTTATGAAGCTAAGAGACAACTAGCTGTGAGTGACACTACTATCGGGCTCTTGAAGAACCAATATATACAGAGACCATCGACGAAGTCAGAGAAATTTTAGAAGAGATGTGTTCTAAGAAAATCATTAATGGGGCTCAGAAAGAGTATTTGATAGGTGACGGCCCACCTAGACCCAGAAGATTTTACTTGTTACCTAAAATACATAAGGAACCCAAGAACTGGAGTATCCCCTTTCAGATACCCCCAGGAAGACCTATCGTCTCCGACTGTAACAGTGAAACTTATTATATTGCTGAGTACCTGGAGCACTTTCTTAACCCTCTTTCTATCAGACACCCTAGTTATCTAAAGGACACATATGATTTCATTTCTAAAATTGGCAGATTAAAAATTCCTCCAAGTGCCATTCTCTTTACAATTGATATTGACAGTTTATATACTAACATCGAGACACAAGTTGGCCTTGAGGCGGTCAAAAAGTTCATGAAGAAATTTCCCGATTCTAAAAGACCTGATGAGTACATTCTAAAACTGCTGAGATTAATTTAACTAAAAACGACTTTGAATTTGACTCCAAATTTTATTTACAAATAAAAGGCACAGCAATGGGCAAAAAGTTTGCCCCGTCGTACGCAAATATATTTATGGCGGACTGGGAAGAGTCTGCTTTAGCCTCGGCAGAGAAAAAACCATTTGCCTATTTTAGGTTTCTTGACGACATCTGGGGTGTCTGGACTCATTCGATGGCTGATTTTGTCACTTTTACTGAACATTTGAATGCACACCAAGCCTCAATAAAGATTAAATTCACAGTTAATGATTCTGAGGTCAATTTCCTGGATGTCGTGTCCTATAAGGGCCCCAACTTCCTCTCCACAGGAAAGCTGGATTTTAGAGTATACTTTAAAAACACAGACACACACTCACTCTTACACAAACACAGTTTCCACCCTAAACACACTTTTAGGGGGATTGTGAAGTCACAATTACTCAGATTTAAACGCATTTGCACAGAACAGAGATTCTTCGTTACAGCAACAAACACTCTTTTCAAGGCCTTGAGACAACGTGGATATTCACGCTCTTTCTTGAGAAATGTATTTAAATCTTTTGACACACCTAAACCTCTGCCCGCCCCGGACACGACAAACAGGGTAAAATTATTCCATTGGTGTCGCATTTTTCGTGTTTTAGTACACAGCTCAATCGGGCCATTAAATCAAATTTTTCACAGTTCTTGACTTCCACAAATTTCCTACAACACCATAAACCCATTGCGGCCTATAGGAGAAACAAAAATATTTTAGATGTATTAGTACAGAGCAAGCTCTTGACTCCTTCACCTAAAGGCCGAATAGGCAAATGCAAGTATTTCACCCCATCGAGATGGGTCAAGAACAGATTTAATGGCCAGATTTTCAAGTTGTCTAATACTCTGTCACATGAGAGTGTAAACTGTATTTATCTCATATACTGTCTCAAATGTCGGAAAGCAGTATGTAGGCCAGACCAAGAATGAACTGAGAGTAAGAGCCTACCAACACGCTCACAATATAGTACACAAAATAGAGAAGCGTAGGCTCCTAGTAAAACATTTTTTGGCTCATGGCCTCGACTCCCTCCGAATTACAGGGCTCCAAACCAACCCACTATGGTCTCTGAAAGAACGCCTGAGGGCCGAGAGTAGGTGGATTAAACGCCTGGATACCCTGCACCCGAGGGGACTGAATGAGACATAATTTGAGAATCTATTTTCTTCTATCTTTCTACTCTTTTGCTACCCTTTTGACTCTTTTCAGACTTGCATACTTCTCCTATGGCAAAACACACCACAACTCGAAACCTAACTGTGAGTAACCCCTGTGGCTATACCCACCCTGGCACTAAACCTACCCGTTAGTAACCCCAGCGGCTATACCAACCCTAACCCTAAACCTACACGTTAGTAACTATTATGGCTATACCCACCCTGGCACTAAACCTACCCGTTAGTAACCCCAGCGGCTATACCAACCCTGGCCCTAAACCTACCCGTTAGTAATTCCTATGGCTATACCCACCCTGAATCTAAACCTACCCGTTAGTAACCCCAGCGGCTATACCAACCCTGGCCCTAAAAACCTAACCTACCCGTTAGTAATTCCTATGGCTATACCCACCCTGAATGGCTAAACCCTACCTGTTAAACCCTACCTGTTAGTAACCCCAGCGGCTATACCAACCCTGGCCCTAAACCTACCAGTTAGTAACTCCTATGGCTATACACACCCTGGCTCTAAACCTACCCGTTAGTAACCCCGGTGGCTATACCCACCCTGGCCCTAAACTTAACCATTGGTAACCACTGTGGCGTAACCCTGGGCCAAACCCTAATCACTCTAACCCTGGGCTGCTTAACCCTGGGTCACATTGGGAGGCTTTTGATCGGGAGGTCGTGCCCACAATCAGATGTAAGGATGAGAGGGGATGCGTGCTTGTGAACTTGGCCTGGCTTGGATGGGTCTTTAGTGGTCAGTGGACGGATGGACCGAGCACAACCAGGTTCAGACCTTAGGTTTGAACCTTGGACGTTTCATTCCCCTAACCAGCCAGCGCCTCCGTCTCTGAGCTTTGGACTGGTCCGTGTCGGGCCTTGTTTGCAGTGCACGGGCCCCTCTGTTTTTCCTATAAGATCGCAAGCAGTGTGGAAGTATTTCAGTAAGTCACATTCAGTTAAGAGTCACTCTTTTCTTTCCTTTATTCATGATATTCCTCATTATACAAAAATCATGAAGGGATCTAGAGCTTTTGGGTTGCAGCAGAATAGAACAGTGTGTTGGAAAATATTTTACAAATCATTTAAACTGTAACACACCAGTTGTTTGTATGCAGGTGGTCTATAAGCACTGACTAAAGACAAAGGAATCTTGTTATTTGCACGCACAGAGGAGAAATATAAATAAACATGACCCAAAGAGTGTAGTCCGTGTGATTTTAAAAAGATTTCATATATTTATTTTCATTATTATAATAAAAAGATGTACTGGAAAACCTGTTTTTTTCTGACATGTGAAGGGAATGTATTCATAAATATATACATACAAATAAATATGATACAATTATTTGACCCGAGAGAGTATATTGATTAAATAAATGAATAAATATTCCATAAATCGATATGTTTGTGTTCTTTGATCATATAAAATATAAAGATTTCATTGAAAAGCTTAAATAAGTATTTTTTTCATGATCTGGACACTCATATTGGACTCTTACATTACAATATTTTACAGATTTGATCACTACTTAACATAAAAAATACTACAGAGATTCTCTTTTACATATAATTTATTTATTTAATTCTTTTCACATGATTTACAGTTTTTAAATGTTTTCCACACTGTTTTTGAGTAGTATATTTACT
Organism: Cyprinus carpio; assembly: GCF_018340385.1. Lineage (NCBI taxonomy): Eukaryota > Metazoa > Chordata > Actinopteri > Cypriniformes > Cyprinidae > Cyprinus > Cyprinus carpio. Next base: position 1,022,520 of record NC_056610.1, on the reverse strand, counting down.
GATAAAGGAATTATAAGTGCTCTTCTTTTGTTCAATTCATATTATCTTCATTTTCCTGTATAAAGGACTAAGATTTCTGTGTGAAAAAAACAACATTTCCACACGACGACGAACGAGGGTCATGACGTCATACGATATCGTCGGCATGAGTGGAGCCCTTTAAAAATTAATAACACCATATACAACACGGATACAAAAATATTTTCACATCATCACGATCAAGCACAACCTTTGCTACATGTACATACCATTCCTGTATAATTGTAACAAGAATTCGATTTTATATTGCCATTTTCGCTCGTGGATTATGCTGTTTCATTGTTTTTTTCTCCGCTCTTGCTCGACCGTGTGCGGAGGAGAGAGTGACCTAATTACACTAAAACATCGTGCAACTCTTTAATTTAAGTTTTTCTCACAGAAATCTTTTTGTGCATCTGTTCTTTTGCTTCTTCACTGACGATTCGCCGATTTGGAATTTTATTTGGACCGTTTGGAGCTTTATTTAGCCGGTTTTCCAAAAAAAACTTTTTTTTCAACGGCAGTCTATATAAGGGGGGCGCGCTTTGCGCGCCTCACTCTCTCACTTCACTTGTTGAACGTGCAGATACGACGAGCGCTCTGTTATATTGAATTTCAAAAAAGAACACTATTTAGACAGATTCATTTTTAAAAAATATATATTTTTTTATATAATATAAAATATCTTCTTATTGTATAGACATAATATTTCCCTCTTTTCTCCTTTTTTTTGTTTACATTTATATACAAGCCTGCCTGAAGAAGGTATTATATATACCGAAACGTCGCGATAGGCTTGTTTCTCCTTTTTATTTTTATTTTTATTTTGATTACTCACATTTATTCATCTGATTTATTTTTTGGATTTCATGAGATACTGTTAGGATGGATGTCTTTAGAGGTCGTGTGAGACAAAGAAGCACTCCACGCTACAGACTCAGACTCTCCAGCAGCTCTCCAGCTCAGAATGGAACAAACAGACATTATTTTCCTCTAAATCCAAAGGCACATTTTCGTGCAGACGAGACAGAGTTCACTCCTAAAGAAAGGGGAAGAAATAAAGTCAGAAATTCTCAAATGTTTGATCACAGAAATGGTCGTAACATTAGGGAATTCAGAAATACAGCTAGAGGACCCAGGCCTGGGTCCTATCAGAGATTTGATGCATACCATGAAGAAGAGTCCAGACTGGTGAGAAGTCCAGATAGATTTCCCAGTAACACTGAACGTCACGAGATGGTTGCAGGCCCAAACAGGCCTCCCACTGGAAGAAAGGGGCGAAGAAGAAATAATAAAAATAGACGGGGGACAAAACCACAAAACAGAATTCCTCCTTTCATTGAACAAGATGAACACGCTGAGAGTGAATTTTTTGAAGACGATGTCGAGGAGGATTACTCTCCTCCTCGACAACAAAATCACTTCACCCACCCATATTCGAGACCTCAAACACAATTTCAAAGGAGTAGTTCCATGTATAATTTTCCCTCACGCTCTTTTTCTAGACAACGAAACAAAAGAGTTTCCTTTGTTAACCATGGGGGGAGATTCAGAGATATTGATATCTCAATTGACAGACAAGTAACCTCACAAAAGAGGGAAAGAGATAGAATCCCACGCTACTTTCCTCGAGAAAATTACAGAAACGAGGAAAGGCCTCAAAGGTTCACAAACAACGAGTACACACCAGCCCAGCCGGAACTAAAAAATACGATTAAATCCTTTTATGACATCATCAGATTGGTGCATCATTTGAGTAAGGTAACAACTAAAGTGACCGACAACCAACCAATCACTTTCCAGCGACTCACGCGGCTACTTACAAACACAGTCAGACCAGCATTTCCTGGGGAGCAGGTTAGAACAATGCTTGAGGGCAATGCGAAAAATTGGTCATTTACCACACAACTCATTTTAGAACAGCATTACGAAACTCTGATTGATGAAGCTTTACAGAATGTTCGTACACAGAGCAACCACCATGATTGGCCAAAGGCATTTGAGATAGCTGCCGGCTGGGCTTATAGAAATTTTCACAGTCGAATCACTTCAGAGTCAATTGAGCAGGCTGAAGCTCTTATCACGGCGGAAATGCCAAGCTCTTCTATTACACTCAGAGCTGGGACTGCATATGCACCGACCTACGCAGAAGTAGTGACACGGGGCGGACACGCATCCACCAGCGGTGTAGCTACCACCACACAGACAGCTTGCACCACAGTTTTACCACCACGAGTAACACGTGCACCTGTCACTACCACTGCACAGTTTGCAGGTACCACAATAACACCACCACGACTAACCACCATTGACCCACTGATTCGACCCCAGATTATATCGCATACTATTGAGATTCAGACTTCTCCGGGTTTATTAGTTAGAGGGGATTGGCCACTTGATGAGGAAATACCTGCGGCAGGCCTCCAAGAAACGCTCCAGCCCATACAGGCTATTGAACCCCTTCTAGCTCAGGAGGTAGAAAACACACGAGAGGTAGAACCCCAGCCCATACAGGCACCAGATCTCTCCCTCATTCAAATGACAGAACCCCCTCCTCTCGAACAAAGACCAACTAAAAAAGCCCGAAAAGAGAAGCACTGTAATGACATCCTGCCCCCTCTGGAGGGGCCAACACGGGTTACTGTTCCTGCTGAGGTGGACCGACAAACAGGTTTCACCGGCCCCAAGCAGATAGAGGGACCTGTGGTGGCCCTTTTGGCTCCGGTTGGTGAGGAGGATTCATATCCTTGTCCCTTTCAAAAGGCGGGGTCGACTCACTCCAGCGACCTTCTTCTCTCTGACCACTCAGACCAACAACTTGAGCCTTCTGCACTTTTAACTGACTTTTTAATGGAAGCAGCACAACAGATCGGGGAGTCGGAACATCGGGAAACAGCATCTGAACACTCATCACCTGAATTGCCTAGACTTGCACCCATATTTACCAGCATGCACAGGGCACCGCCACCCACAACACCACAAACACGAAGTGTGACGACAAAAGCCCCCATGCTACCCTTGACTCCATGGGGTCTACCCAACCGACATATCAATACAAAGCGTAAATTAACAGACTGGAACCTTAAAATCAGTAAAAAATTCATCATAATCGGTGATTCCAACTTAGCTAGGTTCCCAGCTTCCAACTGCCCCGATTTGCAGTTAGAAAGTTACCCGTGTGCGAAGATTCACCATGCGGGCATTCTGATTGAGAAAGCCATACTCGAGACTGTACCGGAAAAAATGATCGTTGCGTTTGGTCTTAACAACAGACAACAGAGGTACCGCATGTCAGCCACTACTGAACTGCAGAGGGCGCACAGTATTATAAAGAAGAGAATGCCTGGGACAGAGATCCTCTTCCCTCTCATTAACTTTTCAAGGACCCTCCCCCAGGGGGAACAGGGTATACTAGAGCACTTGAACACTCATATAAAGAATCACTTGAGTTCCATACCTGCACTTCCGTCAGCGCTCTTTCATGTTGAAAGTGATGGTGTCCACTGGAAACCAGCGACAGCGAGGGCCATCCTTGAACTCTGGATGACAGCGTTAAACTGCCGTCCAGTACAAGCCCAATAGGTGGCCCTAACAAACTCATTATAAACCTTTCGCGGTCGCTGGCCCTCAGTGAAGAACAAACCTCAGCACTGACTAAAGGACTTTCTTTTATTCCTACTCCGCATGGTTTTAAGACACAAAGAATAGAATTGTTAAAAGACCTTCAAGCGTATCATCGTAGGGTGAAATTAGAAACTTTTTTTGAGGGAAAGAATATCTCGAAAAAGAAACTCCCTTTTACCCATGCCTCAGATTGGTCGCCTGCGTTAACAAGCCTCCCAAAAGAAATAACAAACATTATTAGAGCGGATTTATATGCATACAAACACATCAATTGGGGTATTAAAGAAAACAGAAACTTATCAAAGGGAGAGATGAAAGCTATTTTAGATTTACAAAAAAATAGAGATATCGTCATAAAACCTGCGGATAAAGGTAACTCTACTGTGATTCTAGACAGAGATCAATATATTTATGAAGCTAAGAGACAACTAGCTGTGAGTGACCACACTATCGGGCTCTTGAAGAACCAATATATACAGAGACCATCGACGAAGTCAGAGAAATTTTAGAAGAGATGTGTTCTAAGAAAATCATTAATGGGGCTCAGAAAGAGTATTTGATAGGTGACGGCCCACCTAGACCCAGAAGATTTTACTTGTTACCTAAAATACATAAGGAACCCAAGAACTGGAGTATCCCCTTTCAGATACCCCCAGGAAGACCTATCGTCTCCGACTGTAACAGTGAAACTTACTATATTGCTGAGTACCTGGAGCACTTTCTTAACCCTCTTTCTATCAGACACCCTAGTTATCTAAAGGACACATATGATTTCATTTCTAAAATTGGCAGATTAAAAATTCCTCCAAGTGCCATTCTCTTTACAATTGATATTGACAGTTTATATACTAACATCGAGACACAAGTTGGCCTTGAGGCGGTCAAAAAGTTCATGAAGAAATTTCCCGATTCTAAAAGACCTGATGAGTACATTCTAAAACTGCTTTGAGATTAATTTAACTAAAAACGACTTTGAATTTGACTCCAAATTTTATTTACAAATAAAAGGCACAGCAATGGGCAAAAAGTTTGCCCCGTCGTACGCAAATATATTTATGGCGGACTGGGAAGAGTCTGCTTTAGCCTCGGCAGAGAAAAAACCATTTGCCTATTTTAGGTTTCTTGACGACATCTGGGGTGTCTGGACTCACTCGATGGCTGATTTTGTCACTTTTACTGAACATTTGAATGCACACCAAGCCTCAATAAAGATTAAATTCACAGTTAATGATTCTGAGGTCAATTTCCTGGATGTCGTGTCCTATAAGGGCCCCAACTTCCTCTCCACAGGAAAGCTGGATTTTAGAGTATACTTTAAAAACACAGACACACACTCACTCTTACACAAACACAGTTTCCACCCTAAACACACTTTTAGGGGGATTGTGAAGTCACAATTACTCAGATTTAAACGCATTTGCACAGAACAGAGATTCTTCGTTACAGCAGCAACAAACACTCTTTTCAAGGCCTTGAGACAACGTGGATATTCACGCTCTTTCTTGAGAAATGTATTTAAATCTTTTGACACACCTAAACCTCTGCCCGCCCCGGACACGACAAACAGGAATAAAATTATTCCATTGGTGACGCATTTTTCGTGTTTTAGTACACAGCTCAATCGGGCCATTAAATCAAATTTTTCACAGTTCTTGACTTCCACAAATTTCCTACAACACCATAAACCCATTGCGGCCTATAGGAGAAACAAAAATATTTTAGATGTATTAGTACAGAGCAAGCTCTCGACTCCTTCACCTAAAGGCCGTATAGGCAAATGCAAGTATTTCACCCCATCGAGATGGGTCAAGAACAGATTTAATGGCCAGATTTTCAAGTTGTCTAATACTCTGTCACATGAGAGTGTAAACTGTATTTATCTCATATACTGTCTCAAATGTCGAAAGCAGTATGTAGGCCAGACCAAGAATGAACTGAGAGTAAGAGCCTACCAACACGCTCACAATATAGTACACAAAATAGAGAAGCGTAGGCTCCTAGTAAAACATTTTTTGGCTCATGGCCTCGACTCCCTCCGAATTACAGGGCTCCAAACCAACCCACTATGGTCTCTGAAAGAACGCCTGAGGGCCGAGAGTAGGTGGATTAAACGCCTGGATACCCTGCACCCGAGGGGACTGAATGAGACATAATTTGAGAATCTATTTTCTTCTATCTTTCTAATCTTTTGCTACCCTTTTGACTCTTTTCAGACTTGCATGCTACCCTTTTGACTCTTTTCAGACTTGCACACCTCTTTTCTATGGTTACAGACACCACAATGTGAGTAACCCTGTGGCTATACCCACCCTGGCACTAAACCTACCCGTTAGTAACCCCAACGGCTATACCAACCCTAGCCCTAAACCTACCCGTTAGTAACTATTATGGCTATACCCACCCTGGCACTAAACCTACCCGTTAGTAACCCCAGCGGCTATACCAACCCTGTCCCTAAACCTACCCGTTAGTAATTCCTATGGCTATACCCACCCTGAATCTAAACCTACCCGTTAGTAACCCCAGCGGCTATACCAACCCTGGCCTGGCCCTAACCTACCTACCCGTTAGTAATTCCTATGGCTATACCCACCCTGAATCTAAACCCTACCTGTTAGTAACCCCAGCGGCTATACCAACCCTGGCCCTAAACCTACCAGTTAGTAACTCCTATGGCTATACACACCCTGGCTCTAAACCTACCCGTTAGTAACCCCGGTGGCTATACCCACCCTGGCCCTAAACTTAACCATTGGTAACCACTGTGGCGTAACCCTGGGCCAAACCCTAATCACTCTAACCCTGGGCTGCTTAACCCTGGGTCACATTGGGAGGCTTTTGATCGGGAGGTCGTGCCCACAATCAGATGTAAGGATGAGAGGGGATGCGTGCTTGTGAACTTGGCCTGGCTTGGATGGGTCTTTAGTGGTCAGTGGACGGATGGACCGAGCACAACCAGGTTCAGACCTTAGGTTTGAACCTTGGACGTTTCATTCCCCTAACCAGCCAGCGCCTCCGTCTCTGAGCTTTGGGCTGGTCCGTGTCGGGCCTTGTTTGCAGTGCACGGGCCCCTCTGTTTTTCCTATAAGATCGCAAGCAGTGTGGAAGTATTTCAGTAAGTCACATTCAGTTAAGAGTCACTCTTTTCTTTCCTTTATTCATGATATTCCTCAATTATACAAAAATCATGAAGGGATCTAGAGCTTTTGGGTTGCAGCAGAATAGAACAGTGTGTTGGAAAATATTTTACAAATCATTTAAACTGTAACACACCAGTTGTTTGTATGCAGGTGGTCTATAAGCACTGACTAAAGACAAAGGAATCTTGTTATTTGCACGCACAGAGGAGAAATATAAATAAACATGACCCAAAGAGTGTAGTCCGTGTGATTTAAAAAGATTTCATATATTTATTTTCATTATTATAATAAAAAGATGTACTGGAAAACCTGCTTTTTTCTGACATGTGAAGGGAATGTATTCATAAATATACACATACAAATAAATATGATACAATTATTTGACCCGAGAGAGTATATTGATTAAATAAATGAATAAATATTCCATAAATCGATATGTTTGTGTTCTTTGATCATATAAAATATAAAGATTTCATTGAAAAGCTTAAATAAGTATTTTTTTTCATGATCTGGACACTCATATTGGACTCTTACATTACAATATTTTACAGATTTGATCACTACTTAACATAAAAAATACTACAGAGATTCTCTTTTACATATAATTTATTTATTTAATTCTTTTCACATGATTTACAGTTTTTAAATGTTTTCCACACTGTTTTTGAGTAGTATATGTACTGATAAAGGAATTATAAGTGCTCTTCTTTTGTTCAATTCATATTATCTTCATTTTCCTGTATAAAGGACTAAGATTTCTGTGAAAAAAAACAACATTCCACACGACGAACGAGGGTCATGACGTCATACGATATCGTCGGCATGAGTGGAGCCCTTTAAAAATTAATAACACCATATACAACACGGATACAAAAATATTTTCACATCATCACGATCAAGCACAACCTTTGCTACATGTACATACCATTCCTGTATAATTGTAACAAGAATTCGATTTTATATTGCCATTTTCGCTCGTGGATTATGCTGTTACTGTTTCATTGTTTCTCCGCTCTTGCTCGACCGTGTGCGGAGGAGAGAGTGACCTAATTACACTAAAACATCGTGCAACTCTTTAATTTAAGTTTTTCTCACAGAAATCTTTTTGTGCATCTGTTCTTTTGCTTCTTTACTGACGATTCGCCGATTTGGAATTTTATTTGGACCGTTTGGAGCTTTATTTAGCCGGTTTTCCCAAAAAAACTTTTTTTTCAACGGCAGTCTATATAAGGGGGGCGCGCTTTGCGCGCCTCACTCTCTCACTTCACTTGTTGAACGTGCAGATACGACGACGAGCGCTCTGTTATATTGAATTTCAAAAAAGAACACTATTTAGACAGATTCATTATTTTAAAAATTTTTTTATTTTTTTATATTATATAATATATTTTTTTTTTGTATAGATATTATTTTTCTCTTTTTTCTTTTTTTTTTTTTTCATTTATATACAAGCCTGCCTGAAGAAGGTATTATATATACCGAAACGTCGCGATAGGCTTGTTCTCCTTTTTATTTTTATTTTTATTTTGATTACTCACATTTATTCATCTGATTTATTTTTGGGATTTCATGAGATACTGTTAGGATGGATGTCTTTAGAGGTCGTGTGAGACAAAGAAGCACTCCACGCTACAGACTCAGACTCTCCATTAGGTCTCGAGTTCAGAATGGAACAAACAGACATTATTTTCCTCTAAATCCAAAGGCACATTTTCGTGCAGACGAGACAGAGTTCACTCCTAAAGAAAGGGGAAGAAATAAAGTCAGAAATTCTCAAATGTTTGATCACAGAAATGGTCGTAACATTAGGGAATTCAGAAATACAGCTAGAGGACCCAGGCCTGGGTCCTCTCAGAGATTTGATGCATACCATGAAGAAGAGTCCAGACTGGTGAGAAGTCCAGATAGATTTCCCAGTAACACTGAACGTCACGAGATGGTTGCAGGCCCAAACAGGCCTCCCACTGGAAGAAAGGGGGCGAATGAAGAAATAATAAAAATAGACGGGGGACAAAACCACAAAACAGAATTCCTCCTTTCATTGAACAAGATGAACACGCTGAGCGTGAATTTTTTGAAGACGATGTCGAGGAGGATTTACTCTCCTCCTCGACAACAAAATCACTTCACCCACCCATATTCGAGACCTCAAACACAATTTCAAAGGAGTAGTTCCATGTATAATTTTCCCTCACGCTCTTTTTCTAGACAACGAAACAAAAGAGTTTCCTTTGTTAACCATGGGGGGAGATTCAGAGATATTGATATCTCAATTGACAGACAAGTAACCTCACAAAAGAGGGAAAGAGATAGAATCCCACGCTACTTTCCTCGAGAAAATTACAGAAACGAGGGAAGGCCTCAAAGGTTCACAAACAACGAGTACACACCAGCCCAGCCGGAACTAAAAAATACGATTAAATCCTTTTATGACATCATCAGATTGGTGCATCATTTGAGTAAGGTAACAACTAAAGTGACCGACAACCAACCAATCACTTTCCAGCGACTCACGCGGCTACTTACAAACACAGTCAGACCAGCATTTCCTGGGGAGCAGGTTAGAACAATGCTTGAGGGCAATGCGAAAAATTGGTCATTTACCACACAACTCATTTTAGAACAGCATTACGAAACTCTGATTGATGAAGCTTTACAGAATGTTCGTACACAGAACAACCACCATGATTGGCCAAAGGCATTTGAGATAGCCGCCGGCTGGGCTTCCAGAAATTTTCACAGTCGAATCACTCCAGAGTCAATTGAGCAGGCTGAAGCTCTTATCACGGCGGAAATGCCAATGCCAAGCTCTTCTATTACACTCAGAGCTGGGACTGCACATGCACCGACCTACGCAGAAGTAGTGACACGGGGCGGACACGCATCCACCAGCGGTGTAGCTACCACCACACAGACAGCTTGCACCACAGTTTTACCACCACGAGTAACACGTGCACCTGTCACTACCACTGCACAGTTTGCAGGTACCACAATAACACCACCACGACTAACCACCATTGACCCACTGATTCGACCCCAGATTATATCGCATACTATTGAGATTCAGACTTCTCCGGGTTTATTAGTTAGAGGGGATTGGCCACTTGATGAGGAAATACCTGCGGCAGGCCTCCAAGAAACGCTCCAGCCCATACAGGCTATTGAACCCCTTCTTGCTCAGGAGGTAGAAAACACACGAGAGGTAGACCCCCCAGCCCATACAGGTACCAGATCTCTCCCTCATTCAAATGACAGAACCCCCTCCTCTCGAACAAAGACCAACTAAAAAAGCCCGAAAAGAGAAGCACTGTAATGACATCCTGCCCCCTCTGGAGGGGCCAACACGGGTTACTGTTCCTGCTGAGGTGGACCGACAAACAGGTTTCACCGGCCCCCAGCAGCTAGAGGGACCTGTGGTGGCCCTTTTGGCTCCGGTTGGTGAGGAGGATTCATATCCTTGTCCCTTTCAAAAGGCGGGGTCGACTCACTCCAGCGACCTTCTTCTCTCTGACCACTCAGACCAACAACTTGAGCCATCTGCACTTTTAACTGACTTTTTAATGGAAGCAGCACAACAGATCGGGGAGTCGGAACATCGGGAAACAGCATCTGAACACTCATCACCTGAATTGCCTAGACTTGCACCCATATTTACCAGCATGCACAGGGCACCGCCACCCACAACACCACAAACACGAAGTGTGACGACAAAAGCCCCCATGCTACCCTTGACTCCATGGGGTCTACCCAACCGACATATCAATACAAAGCGTAAATTAACAGACTGGAACCTTAAAATCAGTAAAAAATTCATCATAATCGGTGATTCCAACTTAGCTAGGTTCCCAGCTTCCAACTGCCCCGATTTGCAGGTAGAAAGTTACCCGGGTGCGAAGATTCACCATGCGGGCATTCTGATTGAGAAAGCCATACTCGAGACTGTACCGGAAAAAATGATCGTTGCGTTTGGTCTTAACAACAGACAACAGAGGTACCGCATGTCAGCCACTACTGAACTGCAGAGGGCGCACAGTATTATAAAGAAGAGAATGCCTGGGACAGAGATCCTCTTCCCTCTCATTAACTTTTCAAGGACCCTCCCCCAGGGGGAACAGGGTATACTAGAGCACTTGAACACTCATATAAAGAATCACTTGAGTTCCATACCTGCACTTCCGTCAGCGCTCTTTCATTTTGAAAGTGATGGTGTCCACTGGAAACCAGCGACAGCGAGGGCCATCCTTGAACTCTGGATGACAGCGTTAAACTGCCGTCCAGTACAAGCCCAATAGGTGGCCCTAACAAACTCATTATAAACCTTTCGCGGTCGCTGGCCCTCAGTGAAGAACAAACCTCAGCACTGACTAAAGGACTTTCTTTTATTCCTACTCCGCACCCACCACCATATATGTACTGAGTCGCAACCAACCTAAAAAAAAACTAAGTTCCAACCTATCTATATGGACTAGTCCCAACCAATATGACTAAGTCCAAACCACTTATTGCACAATTCCAACCCAAACAAAACCTTAAGTCCAAACAATAATGAAATGACAGTCCAAACCATCTTATATGACTACAGTCAAACCACTCTAAAACACTAAGTTCCGCCAATATGACTAAGGGGAGTCCCATCCCAGCAGCCAGGGGCCAGCAGCCAGAAACACTAAGAGAGTTCAAACAATGTGAACTAAGTAAGGTAAGCAAGTCCAAACCAGCTTATATGACTAAGTCCAAAAACCCACCTACAACACTAATCCCCACCAACCTATGACTAGAGTCCATCCAGCCAAAAAACACTAAGTCCAAACCATAGGACTAATTCGCCAACTACCCACATATGACTTAGACAACTCAACATAAACTCACACAACACCAAACACTAAATACAAAAACTATTGACTAAGTTCCCCCAACCAACCCATATGACTAGGTCCCAACCACAACACACCCACCCCAACACAAAAATAAAGGTCCAACCTAAAACAAGCATATCATATACAAAACTGCAACACGTAAATACCTACAACTGTGCCGCTCTTTCCAAAAAAAAAAAAAACAAAACAAAAAAACAGGCTGTATAGATAACTCACCCCTACAAGGGCTCGCCCCTAGCTTAATATATTTACTAAAATTTGTCATCAGGTAATCATTAGCTAACGTATAGAGGCGAAAAGTGATTTTGATTGTTTTTTTTCTTTTGTTTTTTCCAAATCCAATAGAGTATTTGGATTTTGTGGATATTTAAGTTAGATAATATTCAGCAATTTTGATCCTACGTAGCAGAGCTGTACCATTTGTTTCTCAATATTATGATGCTACCCAATGCTAAATGGCTAACCCCAATCTCTTTTCTATAGCATACTCGATAATCTAATTTCCCCCTCTTTTTCTCCTATTGCCCCGCGCTGTGGGCCAAGCTAAGTTTCTGTCCTGAAGGAATTCAAAAGATAATTCGTTTGAGAAACCATGGAAAAATTATGATCATGGCCTTCTCTTTAACTCTGAAATTTCTTACAACAGGAGGTGCATGCATATTCCCACGATCTTTTCAAAAGTAAAAAATTGTGTAAATACTGCTAATGCAGTGGTCAACAGCCTACAGCTCATGCAGAAACCCTTGAGTATCAAACATTTAAAGCTCCTTTTTGTAATTTTTTCTGATAGGTTTTTACTTTGGGAATTGTTACAATTTCCTTAGTAGCAACTACAGTAACAATGATCACTACGATCATTCAGAAAAACCCCTGCATAGTGTATTGGTGCGGTTTATTGTTAGTCTAAAAATATCTATTACAGTGGACCTTGCTAGGGTTCAAATGGCATGTCATATAGGTGCAATAAGTTGAGTAGATTCACGAATCAAAATATCCTGCAATTGATCTTGAGTTTGATGTCACACAATTCCCAATTCAACCCACGCCCAAATAAATAACAAAGATTTAGAAAGCCGGCTTTAGAAAGCGGTTCATTAAAAGCAGCTGACGTGACGTAAAAGCATCACTGAGGCTGCAGGTGGGTCTACCACAATATACTATACCTAGATTACAATGCTTTTTTCCCTATTCCCAGGTTCGAGTAGCCAAAACAACAAACTTGTTTAGGTATAGCCACTATTTTGAAGGAACAGTTGCCTGAAATTAATTGATTTCTAACATATTGCATACCCCCACCCCCCCCCCTGACTTTTTACGAGTCAGGCTCGTAAAATAGTATACCCTTCTAAGGCAACACGTCGTGGTGGGGGCGAGATTGAATTGTTTAAGAGCCACGTCTCATAGTAACCAAAATTATCAGCTTTGGCTTGTCTTGGTGCCCACACATGCACTTTTTGTACATACTTTTGGCACACAGGAGCCTGCGAACATTTGAGGTACAGAGTGCCAAGGCCTCATTCAGGAGTATAAGAAGGACAGTGCATTTACCGAGGTTGAACTATGTTTCAGCTTCTGGATTTCATTCATTCCTAACCTAATACTACACCTAAACTTAACCAAGTTAACTATACTACACCTAAACTTAACCAAGTTAACTTTGCTACACCTAAACTTAACCAAGTTAACTTCACTACACCTAAACTTAACCAAGTTAACTTCACTACACCTAAACTTAACCAAGTTAACTTCACTACACCTAAACCTAACAAAGCTAACCTATACTACACCTAAACTTAACCAAGTTAACCACACTACATCTAAACCTACTCATTCTACCCCTGATCGTTTGAAACCTATATATTCTAACCCTATCCATTACATCTATTGTATTATAAATAATGAATTTAAAAAGGATTTCTCTTTTTCCGGGGGGTTGTTGTGGGCCTGGGCTGTGGGGCTCTGCTCGAGCGGTGAAAACAGGTGGCCATTAGGAGTATAAGAAGGACAGTGCATGTACCGATGTTGAACTATGTTTCAGCTTCTGGATCTCATTCGTTCCTAACCTAACCCTAACCCTAACCCTAACCCCTAACCCTAACCTAACCCTAACCCTAACCCTAACCCTAACCCTAACCCTAAACCTGTAAATTCATCTGAAACTCACGCACATGTTTATTATGTGTTAAAATTGTAATCTTAGTTCAAATGGAACATAGGCAGCATATTCCCCAATCCTGCAGCTCCTGTCAAAAAACAACCAGACCGTTATTTCCGGTGTGACGATCGAGTCTGTCCCAAAAATACCTCTCAATGCGCCCTCATTTGTAATTGTATATACATTGTTGTGATTAATTGTGGCTGGAACAATAATGTAGCTGTAAAAATAGTTGCCTGCTGAAATTAAAATGTAGGGATTATATATAAATTATCAGTTTGTTGTTTTTACACACATGCACAGACATTTTTTCATACGCCACATCGTGAGATGCAAAGACATATGGCAAGAATCTGTAGACTCGTCCATAACAACAAAAGACAATACTTTATTGAACCTTTTCAATAAGTGTGCACTGCAAACACTCCAGCCCGCTCGTTTTATCATGTTTAACCACAGCTGTCAACGTTTTTTTTTTTTTTTTTTGTCTGGCAGTGGCAGCAGATATGCAATCAGATTTCTAATTTGAGACTGTATTATGTTGATTCTGGCTCACAACATCACAACAAGATGATATTTTAAGCTCATGTAGCTGAATCTGCACTGGTTTGAATGGGCCGCCTCCAGTTTCCCGTTTGTTTTGCTACCTCCAGCTAGTGCTGTGACGTAGGCTGACCCTAGGTAACTGTGGTTGGCCTGGCCATTCGTCACTCAGAAAACAACAAGCCAATCAGACGAGAGGCTCATGAATATTAATTAGACAGACTAAAACTGACCTGTTCTTAGCAGAGCTCCTGAGAAAGGAGCTGTAAAAATATAGTGAGATGGTTTTTGGTAATTATACCACAAATATATATTCTTAAGGACATAAAAACCTAAAATAAAACTCCAGAAAAGTGTACAATATGGGACCTTTAATATCCAAATCAAAAATTATTTCATTATGTAATCCATAAAGATGCATTTCTTTCTAAAGGTGCGTCCAATGAGGAGATGGCGAGTCAGGATTTTTAACTTCATCTTTGTGACACTGACTCAGAAAACACTAATGTATTAATAAATTTAAATATTTCCTCACTATTTTTCCAGAAGAATTATTTGTTGTTGCTTTTAAGAGATGTGTAAGAGATTTTTTTTTGTAGGGCCGAGACCACCTCTTCAGCTGGGTCTCGGAGCGGTTGTTTGGTGTGCACCTGAGTACAATTAATGTATTCACACCTGCCCAAAAGATACGCACCAAAGGGGGAAACGAACCTGAGATCGTTTCAATCAAATCAAAAAAGACAGGTGTGAATACACCATCAGATATGACAATAGGAGTTCAGTTTCTGACCAATCAGAGCAGAGCAGCTCCGGGAAAGGTGGGGTTTAGAGACTGAATCCTTGATCTAAGCATTTCAGACACTGAAAGAAAACAGATGATCCTGCAATCGATATTATGAGCCTTTATATGTATGTATACTTTCAGTATATGAACTAATTGACCTATTAAATTACGGTTTATAAAAATTGAGTAAAAGCAATATAATCATGTTATTGGTCTGATTCTCTCCTGCGGCCTCATGCCTCATATTAACTGATGTTGAAAAAACCTAGAACACTGTCTAAGACTTGATGGCTGCTATGTCAATTCTTCGTCATCAGTTAGGAACCTAGGTGTGCTATTTGATAGCAATCTTTCCTTAGAAAGCCACGTTTCTAGCATTTGTAAAACTGCATTTTTCCATCTCAAAAATATAACTAAATTATGACCTCTCAATGTCAAATGCAGAAATGTTAATCCATGCGTTTTATGACCTCAAGGTTAGATTATTGTAATGCTTTATTGGGTGGTTGTTCTGCACGCTTAGTAAACAAACTCCAGTTAGTCCAAAATGCAGCAGCTAGAGTTTTTTTTTTTTTTTTTTTTTTAAGATTTATTTATGGGCTTTTTATGCCTTTATTGGAAAGGACAGTGTAGAGTAGACAGGAAAGAGTTTTTTGGTGAAGAGAGAGGGGAGCGGGATCGGCAAAGGACCACGAGCCGGGACTCGAACCCGGGTCGCCGGCAGCGCAGTTGCACTGTATATGTCGGCGCACTAACCGCAAGGCTATTGGCGCCGACAGCTAGAGCTCTTACTAGAACCAGGAAGTATGATCATATTAGCCCGGTCCTGTCAACACTGCACTGGCTCCCTATCAAACATCGTATAAATCTTGCTCATTACTTATAAAGCCCTGAATGGTGTAGCACCTCGGTATTTGAACGAGCTCTTGTTACATTATAGTCCTCCACGTCCGCTCCGTTCTCAAAACTCTGGCAATTTGATAATTCCTAGAATATCAAAGTCAACTACGGGCAGCAGATCCTTCTCCTATTTAGCACCCAAACTCTGGAATAACCTACCTAACATTGTTCAGGAGGCAGACACACTCTTGCAGTTTAAATCTAGATTAAAGACCCATCTCTTTAACCTGGCTTACACATAACATACTAATACACTTCTAATATCCAAATCCGTTGAAGGATTTTTAGGCTGCATTAATTAGGTAAACCGGAACCGGGAACACTTCCCATTACACCCGATGTACTTGCTACGTCATTAGAAGAATGGCATCTACGCTAATATTAGTCTGTTTCTCTTTTATTCTGAGGTCACCATAGCCACCAGATCCAGTCTGTATCCAAGTCAGAGGGTCACTGCAGTCACCCGCATCCAGTATGTATCCAGCCCAGATGGTGGATTAGCACCTAGAAAGGACCTCTACAGCCCTGAAAGACAACGGAGACCAGGACAACTAGAGCCCCAGAGACAGATCCCCTGTAAAGACCTTGTCTCAGACAACCACCGGGACAAGACCACAGGAAACAGATGATTCTTCTGCACAATCTGACTTTGCTGCAGCCTGGAATTGAACTGCTGGTTTCGTCTGGTCAGAGGAGAACTGACCCCCGACTGAGCCTGGTTTCTCCCAAGGTTTTTTCTCCATTCTGTCACCGATGGAGTTTTGGTTCCTTGCCGCTGTCGCCTCTGGCTTGCTAAGTTGGGGACACTTCATTTACAGGGATATCATTGACTTGATTGCAAATTATTGCACAGATACTATTTAAACTGAACTGAGCTGAATGATGACATCACTGAATTCAGTGATGAACTGCCTTTAACTGTCATTTTGCATTATTGACACACTGTTTTCCTAATTAATGTTGTTCAGTTGCTTTGACACAATCTGTTTTGTTTAAAGTGCTATATAAATAAAGGTGACTTGACTTGACTTAATTGAGCAGCCTCATGAGTAAAAACCGAGACCCTAAATGGCAAACTCTAATCAGAATGACAAAAACTCACCTGATGTTGTTTACGGCTGTATCATCATCAATTCCTTGGGAAGATACAACTTTCAACTGAAAAGTTGTTAAGAATCCAGTAGGACACATTTGGATATAATCTATCTACTGACCAAAGCTGAAGGAAAAAAAATATATATATATATTTTTTTAGGTTTATAGTTATTAAGTAATCAGTATTTATATTTCAAGAAAATCATCATTCTCTCTGAGCCCATTATCTTCCTTCATCAGACCGAATGATGCCTGATGTGTCATCAGATTGACTCTAACAGAAAAGATGAATCGCATTGAGTGCGGTGTTATCAAAATAATCATGTCTTTCCACCTAAAAAAATAAAATAAAATAACAATCCTCTATTTGATAACATCCTTGGCAGGTGGAGATTTAACTAAGTTATAATGGCTCAACATCTCAAAAAAATTATTTCCCTACTTTGTCTTGTTTTCCAGTATAAATATCAAAACATTCATAAAGCATTAACACCTTGACTTGAGAAGCAAAATCACATATCTTGTTTTATGAAAAAAATCAGAATAAAGTGAAAACTACAACTTATTTAAGGCTGATTAATAATACTGCACAATAAAAAAAGGAAATCGTAAATCTAACTTGTTTAGGCATGTTTAACTGGAAAGACAAAAGTACAGATTTTTATTGTTTAAAAACAGCTGCAGTGTAACCTGTTATTTAAATGTATTTTAAATTACTTTTTCCCACATCAGTCTACACTCCATACACCATAATAGTAAAGCAAAAAACTGTTTTTATATTTGCAAAGTGGTTAAAACCCAAAAATTCCTTAAATGTTTCCATTGCATAAGTATTCATATCCTTATCTGGGACAGTTGAAATTTAGCTCAGGAGCATTTATATTGCTTATAGATGTTACTACACTTCGAGTGTAGTTAACCTGTGGCAAATTCAATTGAATGGGTATAATTTGGAAAGGCACACACATCTTAATAAAAGGTCTAACAGCTGATGCACATCAGAACAAAAACCAAGCACTGAGGTCAAAAGAACTGCGTGTAGAGCTCAGAAACAGGTTTGTGTCAAGCCACACATCAGTAGAAGAGTTCATGGGGAAAAAATCTGCTTCACTGAAGGGTCACAGAAGCATGTAGCATCCATTATCCATAATGGCAAGACTTTTGAAACCACCAGGACACTTCCTAAAGCTGGCCTCCAGGCCAAACTGACCAACTGATGGAGAAGGGCTTTGGTTAGTGTGGTGAACAAAGAAGCTGATGGTCACTATAGTTGAGCTCCATGATCATATGTGCAGATAGGAGAAACCTACAGAAGGAAAAACATCACTGCAATACTCCACTGATCTGGGCTTTATTGTGGTGCGGCAAGACTCAATCCTCTCCTCAGTGAAGACTCATGAAAACACACTTGGAATTCACAAAACAGCACCTAAAGGACCCTCAGACTCTGAGAAACAATATTCTCTGGTCTGATGAGGCTCAATTGCAAGCATCATATTTGAAGGAAACTGCATCATCTGCAGAGTAGCATCCCAGAAGTTGCTGTGGGCGGTTTTTCAGCAGCAGGGAACTCATCAGAGTAGAAGAAAAGCTAGAGATATCCTTAATGAAAACCCAGCCCAGAGCATTCAGAAGCTCAGACTAGGCAGAAGGTTCATCTTCTAACAAGACAATGACCCTAAACAGACAGCAAGAGTAGCTTACAGACAACTCTGTGAATGTCTTTGAGTGGCCCAGACACACCGTGAGCTTAAACCCAATCAAATATTTCTGAAGAAACCTGAAGATGTGTGTCTGCCCCCATCCAACCTGACAGAGCTTGAGAGGAGAAGAGATAAGGAGAAGAATAGCAGATAATTGTCAAATGCTGGTGAGCAAAGCTTGTCACATTTAACAAAAAAGGCTTGAGGCTGTAAAGGTGCTTCAGCTATATATTTAGTTAAGGGTATGAATACTTATCATAGTTGGGTATAACGCGTTACACAAAAACTTACTAGCATTACTGTAATCCAATTACTTTCCCTGGTAACGCAGTAAAGTAATGTGTATTACATTTTTAATTTATGTTATTTGATTACAGTTACTTATGTCAGTAACATTACGCTACTTAAGTTACAAAATTATGGACTAAATAAAATCATGTTTTCCAGGTCAGTATGCCCTTTAATAAATCACCGGACAAAGTGAGCTAAAATGCAGACGAGTCCTACAAACGTTTAGTTACAATGAAAGTCGTATTTAAATTCGTATGAATCATATGTCAAAATGTTGCACTCAAAATATTTTAGTCTGGCATTATAGTTTGGGAAAAGTTCAACAAGTGAATGTGTACAAAGTTTATGTCACAGTAACACTAATATAAGTAAAAATAAATGACTCATCAGAATGAGATCATCTGCGGCATTAAGCCGCATTGGCATCACAATTCAAGGTTTATTCCTCACAACACGTCTTCTTCCGAAAATGAAAAGTATTGAGATGAACTTGTATCTTTCTTTGTATATGGAGGTGATGTGGATATTTACATGTTTGCACATCACAAGCCTGATTTTGTGTGGATGATTATCTTGGGCGGACACATTTTGTGAGCTCAGACAGGAAATACTGTACCTCGCATTGGTTTCATACAGATTATTTTATCAGAGAATATTTGTTATCGACATGATTTTTTGACAATAATAGACACTTCAAGCTTTCTTAAGATATAGCCTACTGTATTTCAAATGTCATTTTTGTTCATTTTAGTGACTTGTTTCAGGAAGATATTCACAGAGAATGCAGAAGGCACACCCAATTTGTTTTCTTTATTTTACAAAAAAATAAAAAATAAAAGATTTGTTGATATTGGGAGTGTAGGCTATAAAAATAATACTTATGTATTTTTTCAGTCAATATAAAATTAGAAAGAACTATGAGTTTCTCCATGTAGTGCATTTTTTAGGTTTGATAATTTGAAAAGTAAAGTAAACTTGAAAGTAACTTAAAAGTAAAGTAATTAGTAAACTGATTACTTTTTAAATGTAGTAATCAGTAATTTAATTAAATTACAATTTTAAAGAAGTAATTTGTAGTGATTACTTTTTTTAAGTAACTTACCCAACACTGATACTTATGCAATGTACTTTTTTCAGTTTATTTTTTATAAGTTTACGAAGTTGTGACAGTTCTGTTATTGCTTTGTCAATATGGTGTATGGAGTGTAGATTGATGTGGGAACAAAGTAATTTAAAGGAGCTGTAAATAAGGCAGCAACATAAAAAAACATGAAAAAAATGAAGGGGTATGAATACTTTCGCAAGGCACTGTACATAAATATAAATACATACACATACATGTATTTATTTAAGGAACACACACATACATAAATATAAATATATGAACGTATGTGTGAATTTATATATACATATAAATATACACAAAAAAGCACAAATATTATGTAAAAAGTAAACAATTTTACAGCCCCAAAATAAATACACACATAAATTCCTGAAGTGTGAAATCAAGTCCTGATCGACTTAGAAATGTTTAGATTTTCATTTAATTAATAATTATTATTATTATTATTTTGAAAACAAGACAAAAATACTGAGTTATAAAATCAAAACCACATCTATGAGCCGATGCTCAACTTACCTTCACATTAAACCCCTTGGCGTATGTTCCATTTGGACAAAACTCACTTCGACCCCATGATCCCCAATGCATCCCATTCGAAACAGTCAACAATGACCTAAAATGTCTTTCGCTGCTCCGCTCCAAACGTCTTCCTGTGGACTGAACACTCACATGCAGCTCAGTAAAGACCAACAGTGAAAACACAATGGAAATAAAGTGATGCATTGCTACAGCACAGTGATGCATTGCTACAGCACAGACCTGATGGATAAAGATAATGATTAAATTATTTCTATTTGCTCTCTAAATCAAAAACCCATCTGGAGTCAGTCAACAGAACCTGCCTGTTTCTTTATTAAGCCAATCAGAAAAATACATTCACATGGTTCATCAATATTCCAGCCAATCAGCAGCCATGAACACTGCACGTACGTCAATGCCTGTAAATCAGCACAGATAAACACAAACGCCTGTTTGGTTAATCGTTAGTGTCCTTGGAAAGTCTTTTACTTGGTAAAAAGCCAATGTTCAAAGTTCAGAAATACTAATCATGCAAAACAGCAGAAAATATTACATATGACCTTTAATAATTAAACTTTTTAGATTTGCATGTCCTGCAAAGAAGTCACCAATCAGCCAAAAATGATCATTCTGTCATCATTCCATCAACTGCTTTTTGGTTTTCAAGGACTACAATCATATGGAATCTGTTGTGGATTTTTCCTTGTTCAAAAACTAAGAGAAGTTTTGAAGCCAGTTGACTTTATTGATCACAACAAAGCTGAGTTGCGTTTGCCAAAGACTGCTCCCGAATGTCATTTCTACACAGACGTATATATGCCTGGAGCTGGTTACAGAATATGCATTGTTGTGTTTGTATTTGACAGGTGTTTTTTTACCATACGTAGAATGATAAATAGCTGTCATGTATGTTTATCTGGACCTGAACCGATTCTTCCCATATATGCAGGGTCTTTAAGTTTTAAATAGTTCACTCATTACTTTCACAGCAGCCTTTGACACACCCACACACAGTCTCTTTTAATAATAATAGTAGATAATAGTAGAATAGTTTCTTCCTACAAATAGGTATAATTCTATGTATTATATTGAATTAAGATAACTGAAAATCTTATACAAATCTTGTTTCCACACACACAAAAAAATAAATAAATAAATAAAATAAAATAACAAAACAGGTAATTGTGACATTTTCTCTCACGACAGTGGTATGTAATAGCAGGCAGCTGTGGCCTAATGGTTGGAGAGTTGGACTTGTAACCCAAAGGTCGCAGGTTCGAGTCTCAGTGCTGGCAGGAGTTGTAGGTGGGAGGGAGTTAATGAACAGCGCTCTCTTCCACCCTCAATACAGATGACTGAAGTACCCTTGAGCAAGGCACTGAACCCCCAGTTGCTCCCTGGGCGCAGGATATAGCTGCCCACTGCTCCGGGTGTGTGTTCACGGTGTGTTCACTTGTCACTGCTGCGTGTGTGCACTTTGATGGGTTAAATGCAGAGCACCAATTATAAGTATGGGTTACCATACTTGGCAAATGTCACGACTTTCACTTAATAGCACAATTGCGAGATATAAAGTCGCAATTCTGACAAATTTGAAACTCATATAATATATAGGGGGGAAGTCGTGGCCTAATGGTTACACAGTTTGACTCCTAACCCTAAGGTTGTAGGTTTGAGTTTAGGGCTGGCAATACCACGACTGAGGTGCCCTTGAGCAATGCACCGAACCCCCAACTGCTCCCCGGGCAGTGTGTGTGTGCACTGCTCCAGGTGTGTGGTCATTGCTGTGTGCCTGAGCTTCCTGCTTCCTGCTTGGTAGCCGCAACTTGAGGTCCCTTGTGGAGAGCCAGACCCACTCTCCTGGTTGGTAGGGAGGATGTGGCCGACGTCGCTTGTTGGCCTGGAGTTCCTGTACTCGTACAGCTCGTTGAAGGCGTACATGTGCACTATCCCACACTCTCTCACTATGCTGAATCCAGTCGTCCATGGCAGGGACCGATTAGGGTCTCCAGACCACAGGAACATAGGGGGTTGATAGCCCAGGATGCACTGGAAAGGAGTCAGACCTGTTGATGAGTGAGTCAGTGAATTCTGCACGTATTCTGCCCATGGGAGGATTTTGGACCATCGATGTTGTTCTCGGCTGCTGTAGGATCATAGATATCTGCCTAGTTCTTGATTTAATTGTTCAACTTGTCCATTGATATCTAAGTGCTTGCAGAATGCTCTCCAGACTTGGGACCTGAACTGTGTTCCTCTGTCACTGACAATATCCTCCGGGATGCCATAATTCCTGAAGACATGATAGAACATTGCCTGTGCAGTCTCCATGGCTGTGGGGAGTCCTTTTAAGGGGATCAATCGACATGACTTTGAGAATCGATCTATGATAACCAGGATTGCAGTGAAACCATTGGATAAAGGTAAGTCAGTGACGAAGTCGATGGAGAGATGAGACCAGGGGCGTTGTGGAATGGGCAGAGGTTGAAGGAGTCCAGATGGTAACTCCTTGGGGGTCTTGGATTGGACACAGACCTGACAGGCTTTTACATAAACAGTGACATCCTTGGACATTGAAGGCCACCAGAACGAGTTGCGTAGCAGGTGCAGAGTGCTGGAAATTCCAGGGTGGCCAGAGCTGACAGAGGTCTGGACCCATTGAATTACCCGGTGACATAGACTTTCTGGGACATAGTGTGTATTAGGTGGGCAGTTGGCAGGGGGGCTGGAGGGGGTTCTTGGAGCTGACTATTTTTGCTGGCCAGGACAATAGGTACATGGTGAACTGGAATCGGGTGAAGAAGAGAGACCAACGAGCTTGGCGTGGGTTGAGTCTTTTAGCACCATTGATATATTCCAAGAATTGTAACTGCCTTGGTACTAGTGAGACTTTCAATACTAGTGGTATAACATGGTTAGGGAACTGGGGAAAAACAATGACTCTCATAGAAAGCAGACCACTTGGTCTACTCACCCTGATGCCAGGAAATGACGGGGTCATGAACAGACAGCCCATGGAAATCCGTAGGATGACTTCGTGCTTGGAGAGAGTCGATTGACATAGAGAGATATAGATTCCTGGGTGAAATAAAACCAACTTGAAGGGTTATATCACTTGGTCTGTAGAAATATCCATTGCCAATTGAAGTGTCGTTGATGGCTTTAATATTGGATAGGATTGGATTGCATGGTTGAATGTGGGTATGTTATATTTCTTGATGACTATATCTTTATGGATCAGGTTTAATGCAGCTCCAGAGTCAATCATCGCTGT
Source organism: Cyprinus carpio (assembly GCF_018340385.1). NCBI lineage: Eukaryota > Metazoa > Chordata > Actinopteri > Cypriniformes > Cyprinidae > Cyprinus > Cyprinus carpio. The sequence continues at coordinate 998,474 of NC_056610.1, read as the reverse complement.
TAACGAGCCCAGGACATGTCTTCATGGTATGTAAAGGTAGGCGGCCATTTTGAAAGACTGGTTACTAGGTAAACGAGAAATGTTCCATGTTTAACATCGTGGGTTTTGAGCCTTTGTGTGGGCATCGCCTGACAGCGATGGCCGGGTTCACCGCGTAAAATATAGATGTACGTAAAAACATAAATTTAGTTGACGTCGCCTGGTTCTTTCACTCTCAGAGAGTTTGCAATCCTACTTGCAGTGCAGACAATCACTTTAGCTTGGTGGTAGATGAGGGATATGACTTGGATAACAGTTTGGGGAATTAGGCGTGGGCGGATCTCATCTAGTACTGGTTCTTCATGGGAGGATCTTTGTCTCATAATTAGAATTTAATCGATCTTAAATGGTGGACCGTTACGAAGGTCATGAGAATGATAAGCTCTACTCCTTTCCAAACCAAGTTCTGCCTGTAGATCACGTTGAAGGCTTCTCCTCTGAACACAACATCCACCCCAACTCTGAGCAGAGCGTGCGTAATTAACAAGCTTGCCATTACTCAGAGCGGCTGCTTCAGTTGCTCTTGGGACAATTGCAGAAGGCCTGGGTTGTTTATTCTTGTCCCCGCTCGCAGGATATTCGAACCACTTCTTGCAGTTAGTTGGTTCATGCAAGAGTAGTAGTCATTATCGATCTTTTAAAAATTGCCCGCAGGATAATCGAACACTTCTTGCAGTTGTTGGATGAAGTAGTCATACGTTATTTTAATTTTTTATATCTTTTTTCTTATCAAAGTAGATTTTTACTTGTCGAACAAAGCCTCTACATCGATCAGCAGAACCATCGAACTGGCTTGGCTTGTAACTTCCGCTGGATTCAGTTGAGGTGAAGCATTCTGTAATGAGGAGGCTGAGGCAGTATTAGAATCCATTTGCAGAAGTTTATTCGGGAAAGATCTTAGAGACAGAGTCGTTAAACCAAGGCAGAGAGTCAGTAACCGTACTGGCCAGGTCCAATGAGTAGACAGGCGCGAATGGGTCAAACACAAAACATCAGTCCAATCAGGCAATAACATCCAATGGGGCAATCCAAGAATGTCCAAGAATGTGAGAACAGGCGAGAAATCATAACACAAACACGCAGTCAGATAAACAATGGGAAAATTGCTTTTGGTAAGGCCAGTAAACTGGCAGATACTTCGCAATGTGTTGAACACCCACACGACTGGATTGTGTTAAATAGGGTCAAACAGGAAAAGACTGTATTAGATTGCAGAGGGAGCCGGTGAACAGTCCAGGTAACTCAGATGAGGGCTCCCTCTGCTGGCGTGGCATTACAGTAACATCTTTAAAAACCATAAGAAAATTTAGTCAGTTAATTTCAAAATGTGGGATAGTCTTACGCAACAGTCTACGCATCATAAATTAAAAGAAAGACCTTTACACAAAGGCTCTTACTGCATGCTATTGTTATTTAACAGTAATCATATATATATATATATGGATTAAAAGCTAAATGTTTTCATTTCGGTTTGTTCTTGGCAAAAAATAAATAAATCCTTCAGGTTCCATATTACTGCATGCAATATTCAGAACTGTTCCAGCATTTAGAAATAATTCTAGTTTAACTTCTTGCTATAATTCTTGATTTTTCAAACTGAAGTTATGCCTTTACTGTGGTGACCAAAAATGGAGTATTTTCTGTTTTCAGCTGGTTTTGATCGTGCTGGCTGCCTCACGTGGTGCACATATTCATTGGAAACAGTTGCAGGGCCGTTCATCAACCGCGTGCCATTCGGGGCTCGTGCAGCAGATGGGCCACATTTGGGCATATTTTTTGTCATTAAATTTTTTTCCGTTGAGTACCGAAACACTGCGTGAACTACAACGCTTAATTTTTTTTAGCTAATGAATAATAGTTTTTAGCTTCAAATGGGCAACATCAACGAATATGGAAATGTTTGGATTAGTCCCGAATGAGAGAGCCCAACCTTACCTTGTTTCCCTTTATTATTATTATAATTTTATTTTATTTGTATAGGTAAGCCTATATTATTATTATATACTGCAATTATATTTATACATTACAATTATTAGATAGATAATTAATAGAATTATATATTTATAAGGATTTTTAAATTTAAAGGATTTGTTGTAAAGTGAGGAGAGAGAGAATTATACTACACCAAACATCAAAATTTTTGATTGATGACTACATACACACCCCCGCCCCCGTCCCCCACCCCGACCACCCAAGTGGCTTTGGACCTTTGACCTTTACCCCTCCCCCACCCACGTGGCTTTGACCTTTTAATTTTAACAGTTGTAGCTTGTGGTTTTGTGATGTGATGTGTATTTGTATTTGTTATATGTTTTTATTTATTTGTTATCGTGAAATGACTCAATATTTACAAACATGTCCGTGAATGATCGGCAGCTGTGATCTGTCATCTGTTTTGTAATATAACATGTCATTAGGGATTAACCTTATGACAAGTGTTACGGTCACCTGTTTGTAATATAGACACCAGACCTCCATATGCGACATCCGTTTCTGATATAGGTTATTTTGTCTGTTACGGAAGTCAAATGTTGTCTGTGAGTGACAGTTGGTGACAGGTTAACTTAGGGTGAAAGAGTTAATGTGGGGCTGTTTCTGACATCTCGGGGAGTTTTGTGTATCATCTGGGGCCCCATATGTCCTGGTTGCATTCCCAGGCAGGGGATTTTTGCTCCCGCTCTGTCACGCTATGGTTGTATGTGAGGAAAGATATTGGTTTTAAAATTATAAAACATTTGTGGAGGACAGATCACACATATAATCTGTTGGCTGTATAAAATAATTTATATAAAATATGTAACTTGACTATTAATAAATTGAAAATAAAAGTCTTCCTCCTAACACAGGAATGACCGCTCCGTGAATGAAATATTCCCCAGAATTGTGCTTGGTTTAGGTTGAAAGAACAATTCTTTCTTTGAGAGTTTCTGTCTCTCTTTTTCCCAACAACCTCACTCTCTCTCTCTCTCTTTTTACTTTGAGAGTTTCTGTCACACGCGAGTACACATTCAATCGCCCCCAAGTCTTATTTCTTCTTTTAAAATGGAAAATAATTAATTATGTAATCTCACATGATATTAAAACCAAAAGCAAAACATTTACACTAGTTCATCACTAAAAATATAAAACATGTTGTTATATTTACCAGGCTCGGGGGAAAAATATATAATTTTAACTGGCCCGAACAGGCGAATAAGCTAACTACTAACTAATAATAATAATAATAATAACTAACTAATAGGTTCCAGTGTCGGCCTTCAGTCCCAAAAATCATTCCGGGTGCCAGATCCTTGAAAGCCGTGGGGGCGCTTTGCCTGTGCCTGCTCCTTCCAGAGCACCCTCCCAGTCCCAGCACCCACCACTGTCGGATCCCCGGACCCGGCAGGTCAAGACCGAATCCCCGACCTGCAGTCAAGCCCGGGATGGGGGTATTGTTTCCCATTTTCAGCAGGTCAGGTGGGGTATTGGTTCCTATTTCAAGGTCGGGATGGGGTGATATTGCTCCTAGTCAAGGAGCGGGATGGGGCTGCTCCTTCATAGGGACCCGGGTATGCACCCATCAAGATATCCTACTTTTATTTGTGTAGCTTATTTAATTATATACAATTTATATAATGCATGATGACATGTCCAAAACTCATGTTTCTGTTTATATGCTGATATTTGCACATTTATGGCATTATTAACAGGTCTCAGACATTCATATATATATAAATGTTAAGTCTTATTTTGTTTTTAATTAACATTTTAATCTTTTCTATTAACAGTAAATGTGAGGTCATCGTTACCAGAGTTGCCCATGTACCACACCATGTTACAGCACAGTAGGGATATTGCAAACAGAAACAAAACTAGTATACAACTACTAGAATTAATTTTCCCCTGTCACTATTCGATTTTTGAGGTGGAACTTTGCTGTTAAATGTTCCAATGAGTAAGAACAGTATATGGGTGGAGCACTCATGTGGGTCGTGAGTGACTGAGTGGAACGCACACGCATAGGGCCAGATAATACGTGATTGGGAAATGCTGATTTAGCAGACGCTTTTATTATCCAAAGCGACTTATAAATTATTAGGATAACAATAGAGAGCAATAAAACAACAAAATGGCAATAAAGTGCTGTGACAGTCTAGCATAAATGCAGTACATGTAGGCAAGTTTTCATTATATAATAAAATATAAAAAAGGAAATCAAGAGTAAAATAGAATTGAAAAATAATAGGGAACGCTAGTGTTATAGGGTCTCTTTTTTAATTAAAATAGAACAAATCAAAAGGATAAAAAACGCTAGCGTAAGAGGGCAATTTTTTTTATAATAAATAAAAATAAAAACAAGAATATAGAATAGAAAAAGAATAGAGAAGTCTAGTGTTAGAGACTCTTTTTTAACAAAGAAAACAAGTAGTAAGAATAGAAAAACAATAGAGAGTGCAAGTGTTAGAGGGTCATGTTTTTTTCTTCTTAGAATTAAAATAGAGAGTGCTATAGTTAGTGGATTGAAGATGGAAGAGATGTGTTTTTAGCCATTTCTTGAAGATGGCTAAGGACGCATCTGCTGGGATTGAGTTGGGCAGGTCATTCCACCAGGAGGGAACATTTGATGTAAAAGTCTGTGAAAGTGATTTTGTGCCTCTTTGGGATTGGAATTATATGTGGCTGTTCACTTGGAACGTTTCTAAAGTGGCACATAATTCTGAATTAATAATAACACATAATTCTGACTTCTAATATTACAATAAAAACATTTGTAGACAAACACCACTGTGCTTAAAAGAAGAAATACCAAATGAGTTAAATGTTTAAAATGTAGTACTTAGAATACAGTTAATATCAAACCTGTGGGAACAGAGTGTGGTGTTCAACCAAGTAAAAAAGTAGGAACAGTAAAGCATTTTACATCAGAAGACTGATTATAAATCAATGTGATGGTATTTTTCCTTTTGAAAAAAGTTAAGGATTTGTTGTCATGAGCTACTGGGAAGCACAGGAAGAGTAAAATGTGAAGCGTTCTGACCAAGTTCTACTCAACCAAGCGTTAGCAAGTGCATATACAAGGAAAGGCTCTTACTTAGCAGTGCCGATGATTTATTCCCGTTTGATTGTTTGATTTTGAAGTTGCTTGACGCTGTTGATAAGGATGGAGTAACTCTTTACATCCGCTTATTTAACCTAACTCGTAATTATATGAAAAGCGATACCAAGTTAAAGAAAGAACAAACAAAGATCACGCGATTTACCATGGTATTCCGTACATAAATAAATAAAATGAGACACTAAGCAAACTTTTTCTTCCCGCTAGAAATCTGTAAATCGGCTTGACGTCCTCGGAGGTAGCGTGCTGTCGTATTAATGCCGGCACTGTCCCTGCTGCCCGTCAATGGGTGTCTACTACTTCACCCTGCCAGGTTCTCCTTAAAGAGGCTACACTCTTAATTTGGCTCCTACACACAATGTGTCTATAAATGTTCTTTGGAAAAGGTTCGCCTTGGTGTAAGTTTAGTCCGGACAACAGATAATAATTTCTTAGATAATCAGCTCTGATCTTGTTGTTAATCCATTAGCAAATTGTTACTTTTACCCTTACTTTAGCGGAATATAGATTAGGGGAGGACTTGGCGCCATCTGAAAAATTTTCAAGACAAGGAACCATCGTGAAGTTTCAAGGTAAATTCATTTAATCTGACATTATATTTTCACCCATTTCCATGATCAACAAAGTTTTTTTCCTGATGAGGAGTAATGTTTTTTGCAATAATTCAGTTTTATTTTCCCCTCTAGTGTCTGATTCATAGACTTTCACATGTATTTGCATATACAATGTATGAAACATGATGATACAGATGTTGTTGTTAGTTGGTGCTATTTGCCAGGAGGTAACTGTGAACAGTTACAGACTTTGTTCTTTGTGTTATGTTTTTGGCAAAACATAGCTTCATTCTTTAGTGGTCTTATGTGCTTGTATGTTCTCATCTGTTTTTTTAGGTGAGGGACTGGAAAACTTCTGGAGAGTCCTCCTTCATGGAGAGAATGTGTGCAGTTCAGATACCAAATGAACGGTTCAATCTCTCTCAGTGGTACGATCCAGATGAGAGTAAGGCAGGAAAGACATACACAGCAAAGGCAGCACTCATTAATGAGTAAGATTTAATTTCTTATTCCCTTATAAAATACATCAATAACATACAACCAGAATAAGCTTCCAATAAAGAGCAATAGTGCAGCCATTAATTACTTAGTACGGCAGGCCACAATCACATAAACATCATGAGCCAGGGGTTGTTCTAGACCCTTTTTAGGTGGGCTTTAGCCCCCTCATCTGTAGTCTCAACCCCCCTAAAACTATCTGAATGATCAGCCAGTGCAGCTTTCCCTCAAGAAAGTTTATCATTTGCATGTGTTTCAAGGCAAATACCAATTGGCACAAAATTATATCAGAATGGCTGTCTTGACAAGTATCGATGTAAAAACAGTCGATTACGTCTTAAGTGAACATTAACAGTTAAGAAAATATGTGACCCTGGACCACAAAACCAGTCTTAAGATTTATACAACATCTGAAAGCTGAATAAATAATCTTTCCATTGATGTATGGTTTATTAGGATCTGACAATATTTGGCCAAGATACTGTACAACTATTTGAAAATCTGGAATCTGAGGGTGAAAAAAAAATCAAAATACTGAGAAAATCACCTTTAGGAAATTTACAAAATGTCTTCATGGAACATGATCTTTACTTAATATCCTAATGATTTTTGGCATAAAAGAAAAATATATAATGTTTTTGTTTTTGTGGCTATTGCTACAAATATACCCCAGAGACTTAAGACACATATTGAATGTGCATTCATATATCTGACCCATGCATTTCTTATGTTAATAATGTTCATCAAACCACAAAAGAGAAAAATAGAGAATAACTCGCTGCTCTTAACTAAGTAACTTCTATAGCTTTAATGGATATTTGTGTATATTTACTTCATTAAATAAAACAGTTTTCACAAGCAGTATAAAGTTCATTTAGGTAATTTGTATCTTTGTATTTAATGGTCTGTCTGAAAGATTTAGCCACCCTGTGGATGAAATCCTAGAACCACCCGGCCCCACCCCCGATTCAAGCTTCAATACATTGTAATGGCCAGCCAAAGACAATTATTACTATTATTATTATTATGAAAAAAAAAAATTATTAATATTACTTATTAGTAGTGATACATAAAAAGACTATTATGACATATACTATCTGAGTCTAATGAATGCATTGCATTAAAATTGTAAAATGTGGCCAAAAAAAGCAATGTGCTTTTATTTATTTATTTATTTATTTATTTATTTTTGTATGTGTAGTCTGAATCAGTTTGACCACAAGTTCTTTGGAATCACTGATGCTTAATCGATCAATGTGGACCCTCAGCACAAACTTTTTTTTGTTGCTGCAGTGCACCTACAGAGCACTAGAGGATGCTGGGCTATCCAATGGAAACGGCCAGTTGAACAAGAACAGGAGTATTTTTGAGTAACATAATCTGAACAAGTATTATATTCTTTGTGTTTGCTACTTTTTAACGTCAGAGATAAAATATATGCATTTAGTGTCATCTTTTGATAGATTTATAAATGCAGATATTGATCAGATTAGATATTTTGCAAAATAGCAGCTTTTTTTTGCCCTGAAAAGCTATCTCTGTTGTGCCCTTGAGCAAACCAGTTAAGTCCAGGTTCCTCTATTGAGATTGTAAGAGGTTTTGGATAAAATCATCTGCGAACGTGAAGCAATATGAATGTCTTGTCATCCTTCTTTTTTTTTTTTTTGTTTTTTTTTAATTCAGGCCTAATGAACAAAGACTTTGAGTGTTTGCAAGTGTAAGGACTAAACCAAAATACATTGACCACTCTTATGGTACTGGTGTATCTATGAGCATAGCTGCCAGCCACATCTCATACATATTCAACTTCACTGGCCCCTCATTGATTGTGCCTGCTCCTCATCCCTTGTTGCCCTTCACTTCGCTTGTCAAGCCATTAAACAAGGTAATCTTTTATAAATATGTACTGTATATAACTCAGTGTTGGGGGTAACACATTACAATGTAAGTGTAATCAAATTATACTTTTTCCAAGTAACTATAAAGGTGTCATGAACTGCCTTTTAAATTATTTTGTACTGTTCTCTGAGGTCCACTTTTTAATGTTATCAAGATTTAATAATAATAATAATAATAATAATAACAATAATAATAATAATAATCACGGTTGGTATAATAGATTAGTTGTTTTTTGATCTGCTGTTATTTTATTAGATTTTTTTGTTGTCATATTTATTAAATAAATATTATTCTTAAAGATGATTAAATGTCTATGTAAATCCACTTTGGAGACATGCAAGTGCTCCGCTGTTCGCTATACATAATAAAACATGTTTTCAGAATCACAATCACAATCAGAAAGAGCTTTATTGCCAAGTATGCTTGCGCATACAAAGAATTTGTTTTAGTGACATAAGTTTCCAGTACACAGAGACAACAACACACAGTAAAAAAAAAAAAAAAAAATCCTTTCCAAATAAATAAGTGTATATAAACAATTGGTGCTATAGATGATAATGGAATAGGATTGATAAGATAGCAGGGGATGGATTAGGATGTAGGGTAACAAATAAAATCGTCTCAGGTTAACGAATGTAACCATGGTTCCCTGGAGTAGGGAACGAGACACTGCGTCCCTCTAGGGGTCGCTATGGGGACACACCTCGTCGTGACCCATGTCTGAAGCATACATGAAAAAACACCAACGAGTTTGCCAGCAACAGCCTCTGACGTCACTACCGGTGCGACTATAAAACAGGCAGCAGGAAAACACGTCATTCACTGTCTTCGTCTGACAGCTTGCGTCCGAAGCATGGCAGGAAGCTAGAGGACGCAGGTGTCTCGTTCCCTACTCAGGGACACCATGGTTACATTCGTAACCTGAAGACGTTACCCTTTTCCAGGGAACTTTGAACTGCGTCCTCTAGGGGTCGCTATGTGGAACAGTATACCGCCACGCCCGCCATGCTGAGGGGAGTGCAAGGCCGAATCAATGCCGAACACTAAGTACCCAACTCTACCATTTCACTGGGAGTTGCCCCCGGGACGTTAGACGGCTGTCTGTGACAATACCCCTTACGGCCAAGGCCTAAGCTACATACCCAACTTAAATTGTTAGGGCCGCTCGGCCCGGTGGTAGAGCTAAACGCTTGGAATCAGGAAAGATTCCTTTAAAAGGGAAACGGTAGGAACTGCATTGTATACTAAGTCTGTGCCTGTCACACAGGGGCTACAGCTTGTTTCTTCCGCAAAAGCTTGCTGAAGGAGCTGTCTCAACAGATCTCCAGTAGCAACACCCTGTGTTTAGATAGGTATCCGAGGATACATGGGTGTGGAGTGGTTGCCCAGATGAAACGGGGGCTTTTACCAACTCAAGAAAGGGCATGAGCAACCGCGCGACAGCCCCTCACCATATAGGAGTTTAGAAAGAAACGCAGAGTACTAGCGTGCGAACTACCACAGTGTGGATTTTCAGAAAGTGGTGCCAAAGACATTCACCGTGCACAACTTACTCATAGCATGGATTTTTCAAATCCCTTGTTCTACGGAAGGGCTCTCGTGGCACTCCTGATAGAGCAGCCTCCAAGATGGAATGGTGGCATCTCAGAACAGTAATGTTTGAGAGTCATCAACTCGATCCTGTGGATGGAAATAATGCTGGAGCGCTCTGGGGAAAACAGTTGAACTCAGTCTCATATGAGACGGAGGAGGAACTCCTGAATCCAGAGTAGTAGCGCGCTCAATAGGCGACCCATCTTGGAAAAGGTGAGCGCTGCTAACCATAACTACCACGAGAAAATCGCCCCCAATAGCCCCTCCCATTTTGAGGAAGCGATGCTTGAAGTGTATAAACGAAATACCCACTGGCTGAATGAAGCCCAAGTGAACCAAGAGGTCTAATCATCTCAAGAAAGGGAACGAGGCGGAGCTGCGTAACCCTTACAATACGGAATTTCAGAAAAGTGCGCAGCAGTCTTGCGTGCACACTTTACCAATACGTGGATTTTTAGAAAGTGGCGCAAATTGTTTGCACGCGTGCACACTGACCACCATGTGGTTTTCAGAAAGTACACAGAGCCTTAGCGTGTGTTACCCAAAGGTTCCTAAGGCACCGCAGAGGTTGCTGAACCGCACGGGAGAGGCAAGCTCAAATTTTTACAAACTCCTCTAGCGAGGGGAGCATCCACCTGAGGCCCACATATACAAGACTTTCTGTTAAACTGCCACCTTCACTTCCCCCGCTGGATGCGACAAGCACCTAGTGGCCAGGAGGACCCCTCATGGTGACCCTGGCCGGATCATCCATGAAATTCCCGCTCCCTAGTGCTGTGCCAGGCCTGATGATCAAGGAGGCTCCCGCAGAAACCTGTGATCTCAGCCACCTAATACCGGAACATGAAGCCGGATGGCTGGTGCTGGCTCAGCCTCAGCTTCTTCACCATCCTCAAATATCTCCTGCTTTTCCTGGGTAAAAACCCAGCAGAGCACTAACCTCAGTATCAGAAAAAGTGTTAAAGATATAACTCATCCTCCCGAGGCTTCTCTCGTCCCGTCCGTCGCATTATGGAAGCGTGAAAGGGAAAAGTCCCTCTTAATACCATTCAGACAGATCCACCTCAAAATTCTCACAGCTCATTCTCCTCCCGTGCCCTCAGCAGCGGCGGGTCCTGAACCGCGGGAAGCAGATGGCTGCCTTTTTTTTCCTCGGAAAGAGAGACCTCGCAATGCACGCAGATTGCCTCCTCAAAGACATTGCATGCGTGCTCTTTACCCAAACAAATGACGTAAAGATTGTGTGTGTCATCGGGTGTCAAATAACGCTGACACGGATGCACACATCGTCTAAACGTTTGCTAGTAGTCGCCATGATAGACAGAGAAAGAGCGCTCTTACCGGTTCTTTCAGATGCCGCTTCAAACAAAACGGTCAGGTTTGAAGACGAAGAAGAGGATGGCGTGTTTGGTGCCGTCCCCTGTTTTATTGTTCGCACCGGTAGTGACGTCAGAGGCTGTCGCTGGCCAACCTCGTTGGTGTTTTTTCATTGTCTGCTTCCAGACACGGGTCACGACGAGGTGTTACCCATAGCGACCCCTAGAGGATGCAGTTCGAAGTTCCCTTGAAAGGGAAATAAGGATATTGCACATTTTTATTGCATAAGTGGGGAACATTTAACTGTTCATGAGGTAGATTGCCAGGGGGAAGAAACTGTTCTTGTGCCTGACTGTCCTGGTATTTGCGGCTCTGAAGCGCTGACCAGATGGCAAAAGTTCAAAGATGGGGTAACTTGGATTGTGAGGGATCCAGAGTGATTTTTATGAGCCCTTTTTCCTCACTCTGGATGTATACAGTTCTTGAAGGGTGGGCAGGGTAGCACAAATAATCCTTTCAGCAGTCCGAACCATTCTCTGTAGTCTTCTGATGTCTGATTTTGTAGCTGAACCAAACCAGACAGTTATTGAAGTGCACAGTAAGACAGACTCAATGATGGCTGAGTAGAACTGTTTCAGCAGCTCCTGTGGCAGGTTAAACTTCCTCAGCTGGCGAAGGAAATACAACCTTTGTTGGGCCTTTTTCACAATGGAGTCAGTGTGATTGTCCCACTTCAGTTGCTGAGAGATGGTGGTTCCCAAGAATCAGTGCTGTCTATGATGGTGAGTGGGGGGAGTGCAGGGCGGTTTCTCCTGAAGTCCACGATCATCTCCACTGTTTTGAGCGTGCTCAGCTCCAGGTTGTTAAGACTGCACCAGACAGCCAGCTGCTCAACCTCTTGTCTGTACGCAGACTTGTCACCGTCCTGGATGAGGCCGATGACTGTAGTGTCGTCTGCAAACTTCAGGAGCTTTGCAGAGGGGTCTTTAGAGGTGGGGTCTTTAGAGGTGCAGTGGAGGGGGGAGGTGGGTGGGGAGAGCTTGGCTGAGGGGCACCAGTGTTGGTGGAGTGGCTGTTTGACATGAATTTCCCCAGTCTCACCAGCTGTTGCCTATCTGTCAGAAAGTTGGTGATGCACTGACAGATAGAGCTAGGAACAGAGACCTGGGTCAGTTTGGTCTGGAGGGCTGTTGGGATGATGGTGTTGAAAGCCAAACTGAAGTCCACAAACAGGATACTCACATAAGTCCCTGTTTTGTCCAGATGTTGCAGGATGAAGTGCAATCCCATGTTGATTGCATCATCCACGGACCTGTTTGCTCGGTAAGCAAACTGCAGGGGGTCCAGTAAGGGTCCAGTGATGTCCCTTCAGATAAGCCAGAACCCAGTTTTTCAAACAACTTCATGACGACAGATGTTAGAGCCACAGAACTGTAGTCGTTAAGTCCTGTTATCTTAGGTTTCTTTGGAATGGGGGGGATGATGGTGGAGCGTTTGAAGCAGGAAGGCACTTCACATAACTCCAGAGATCTGTTGAAGATCTGTTGAGAAGATTGGGGGCCAGCTGGTCAGCACAGGTTTTCAGACAGGCTGGTGTAACGCCATCTGGGCCTGGTGATTTTCTTTTGTTCTTCCTGAAGACCTGGCGCACATCATCTTCACAGATTTGAAGAGCGGGGGGGGGGGGTGGGGAGATTGCAGGAGGTGTTGACGGTTGTGTAGAGAGATGGTCAGAATGGGTGTGGGGTGTTTCAAATCTACACTAAAACTCATTCAGGTCGTTAGCAAGTCGTTGATTAGCCTCAGTGCAGGGGGATGGTGTCTTGTAATTAGTGATGGCTCTCAGTCCTCTCCACACTGAAGTTGAGGAGTCGTTGGAAGTCAAAACTTGGTCTTCCAACTTTTTAGCGTAGGTCTTTTTAGCCGCTCTAATCTCTGTGTTCAGTGTGTTCCTGGCCTGATGTACAAAACTCTGTCCCCATTTCTGTAGGCAATACTCGTTGGCTGATGAAGATGTCTGAGTTTTTTGCTGTAAACCATGGCTTATCATTGTTGTAATGTTAAATAAGTCCTGGTAGGAATGCAAATCCTCACAAAAACTAATATAGGATGTCACAGTCTCTGTGAGTTCATCCAGATCGGTGGTAGCAGCTTCAAAAACACTCCAATCAGTGAGGTCAAAACAAGCTTGTAAATCCTGCTCTGTTTTGCAGGTCCATCTCTTTACAGTCCTTACTACAGGTTTAACAGATTTAAGTTTCTGCATGTAGGTCGGTATAAAATGAACCAGACAGTGATCAGACAGCCCCAAAGCTGCTCGTGGAACAGAGTGATATGCATCCTTTCCCAGCCAGCACATGACCGACCTTCAATGTTGAAATATGGTTGAAATAAGGTCAGTTGTGGTTTCAGTGTTGAAACAACGTTGATACAACATTTAAAGCTGAACGGTTGAAAAATTGCCGTTACACGACCAACCTTCAACGTTGAAATATGGTTGAAATAAGGTCAGTTGTTTTATAACGTTTGAAAACAATGTTTGAAAATGTTTTAATGCTAAATGGTTGAAAAAGGTTAACAAACTTTTAAATTATTTATATGAAATTATTTAAGATTATTATTATTATTTTAATAGCATTTTACAATATTTTAATCATGATACCTTTTCTAAAATCTAAAACTAGGCTATATGTTAAATATTATCATCATTAAACAACAATAAAACTAAATACATATCTTATTGCTGCTTTATCACGCTGAAACAATTCCTATTGGTTGTTTTACTTATTACTTTGATCATGATTGGTTATAATCTGGCTGGCTGGGGTCCAGGAAACTGGACAATTGAAACGGTTCGTGCCTTTCTACATTTGAAAAATATGACGGGCTATTATCGTCGTCTTTTCTGTGAGTGAGGCGGCTGACTGTGAGCTGTTGCTCGTTGTAACTGCTTGGTCGGTCCCCGAATTATTTAATATTTGCCTGTTAATTTTTATTTTTATTTTGAGCGAATTTGAGTCGTGACATGTCAATGGAGAACAAAAACTATAATGTGAACAAAAGAAGGGTGAGATGTGTTCTGCGAGGTCCTGCAAACATACTAGCAAAATGAGGTAAGAAAATCGCTATCATGTCTGTCGCTATAATGTCTGTCTTTTAGAGATTTTTTTCCACATTTTCCTGATATGAATCCCATGCATTAGGTGTGTTATATATGTTTTTATACTTATAATATTCTCAAAGTGTTTTCTGAAATATATAATTGCAAATGTCGGTACAATTTAAATGAATTAATGAAAATAAATGTAAAAATGAATTAGGATTGTTTAAACCAGTGGTTCTCAAAGTGTCAGGCCCCCTCTAGTGGTTACGCAGGGGAATCACTAAATTAAATATTAAATAATGTTGATACGTTTTAATTTAATCTTTGGGTAAGGGTTTTTTTTCTTCTTTTTTTTTACATTCAAGTACAGTACAGTTATGTAACTTTTGTTATAACACATTTTAATTTAAACTTTAAGTTTTCATTTACCTGTATGTAAGCTCAGTGCAGTGTTAATGTTCAAACTGTGTATTTAGAATGTTAAAGTGGCTGACAACAATAAATATTCTTATTAGGAATAAAACAGTCTATTTTGAACAGTAGAGCTGTAGCTGAATAGTTAGGCCTACTATGCTGCTGAAATTTAATGTTGGTCATTATGGTGGAACTGTCACGACACGCACACAGACAGGTAGATCCAAAAGCAGTACGTTTATTGGGGTGATCCAAAATCAGAAGACATCCAGGCAAAGGTCAAAAATCCAGGTAATCCGTCCCAAACAAGAAACATAGACAACATCCAGAAACACGAGAACCCAGGAGAAACACGAAAACACAGGGTGACATTCAACAAGGACTCCGTGACAATGACAGAACAACCGGGGGTATTTATACTCAGAGAGATGACAATGCTAACGGGGAATTGGCTGAGTGCAATGATTAGTAACCACGGACAGCTGAGTGCAATGAGCAGTGATGAAACAGACAAGACTATGGGAAATGCAGTTCTAAAGTGGGGTGACGATAAGGGGAAGTGAGACCTCTAGTGGCCACCCAGGGAGACACAGAACAGACACCGTGACAGGAACTTAGAGAGCCAAATATTTTCTGAAGTTGGTATAAAAAGTTTGAGAACCACTGGTTTAAAGAAACTGTATAAAATGGAATCCTGCTTTTTAAGAACTTTTCATTAAACCATTTCTTCTTTCCCCTTGTAGAGTCATCAAGGATCCAGCTTATTATTGGCTCATTGGTAAGGAATTGTTCATCTGCTACATTGCACTGTCACTTCTGGTAGAGATTGTGATAGGTTGTGATTTTACTTAGTTTAATAAAAATGTACTTAATTTGATTTTACTTGTTTTACTACACTGTATTTCTAGTGTTCTGATTAAAACAGTGTAACTCGGGGCTCTGAAAACACTGTTTGTGAATAATAAGTTAATATTGTAAACGTTCATCTGATACATTTAATAAGTGTTTAATGAATAGTGTTGTGCACTTTGTTTCCAACCCCACTGTTACTGAACTGTAAAGTTAAAATATTATGTGATTTGTTTTGCATTCAGTTTTCAGTTAAATATATTTCACAATATCAAAGTTGATATTTTATGAGGATTTATTTTTGGTGTTTTTGTGTTTGTTTATACAGGACAGTACAGAAAGCGCACAAGTGGGAGAGAGTGGAGGGGACGGCTTCAGAAAGTATAGAGCTGGGACACTTTCAAGGATCACCCGAAGCACAACTACACTATATGCCCAAAGCTGTTGGTGCTAACATTTTAGAGTCCCCTTTGGTAGATATCACATAGTTCCCCACAGTAAAAAAGACACAGGCCGGAGGGGTTCCCGTTAGAAATCACCAACACCCCCCCCCCCTCCCCCGGGGTGCCCCCTCTAACACTGGAACGTTGGAATTGTCCAAATCTTCCCTCCCCTTACAGCGCCCCTGGTTTCCGGTTCCATTCTCGAACTGTTGATTGTAAAGCCCTTGCTGCCAGTCATTTGATTTTTAGCCTTTATAATGTACTATAGTATTGATCTAAATGCAAACTAGGCTCTAACTGAACATACAGTTGTGTATTTATACATGGTGCAAGGTACGATGGTTAAACAACGTCGTGTTATCAACGTTGATTCACTTTGCAAAATCAACACCTAATTCAACGTTAATCCAACGCCTCCAGAACGACCATAATTCACCCATGATGAAGGTAAGACGGTGAAACAGCGTCGTGACTTCAACAGTGAATTAACCTCACAATATCAACGTTGATCCAATTTGCAAAATCAAAGGGTAATTCAACGTTGATTCAACCATGGTGCCTGACGTTGTTTCAACGTTGAAATGTCGGCTGGGTTTATTTTGGTGTTGTAGTGGTGATATATTTTATTGTTTTTTGTGGTGGGTGTTGTATGATGTTTTTTATTTTGGCAGTTCACGGGAGAGATTGGCTTTATTAAAGTCCCCAAGAATTATTAGAACAGAGTCCGGGTGTTGTTGTTCTGTGACTGTGATCTGATCAGTGAGTTTCTGTAAAGCCAGGCTTACGTGCGCTTGCGGAGGGATATAAACACTCACCAGAATGAACGAGTGAAACTCCCGCGGCGAATAGAACGGCTTGCAGTTAATGAAGAGTGTTTCTAGGTCTGAACAGCACATCTTCTTTAACACAGTTACATCTGTACACCACCGTTCATTGATGTAAAAGCATGTCCCACCGCCGCGTGATTTCCCCGTTGATTCTGCGTCGCGATCTGCTCTAAACAGCTGAAAGCCCGGTAGATGGAGCGCGCTGTCCGGTATGGCGTCATTCAGCCAGGTTTCCGTGAAACACAGAGCAACAGAGTGTGAGAAATACTTATTTGTCTGAGAGAGCAGAAAGATTTCGTCCGTTTTGTTGGGTAGAGAGCGGAGATTTGCCAGATGGATGCTAGGCAACGGCGTTCGAAATGCGCGCTTCCTGAGTCTGACAAGTGCTCCAGCTTGCTTCCCCCGTCTGCGCTTCCTGAAGCGTTTGATCAGCGCCACTGCTCCACCGACAACAACGTTCAGTAAAACGTCCGAATAATTGAAATCCGGTAAAAGATCTTGTGGTGTGTTCTGCCGAATGTTCAGCAGTTCATCCCTGGTGAAACTGATCGTGTTTGACAAACAAAAAACAGGAAAAACTAACAAAAACAGTACAAACACTGGAGAGCCAAGCACTGAAGCAGCCGTGTGCGGTGCCATCGAGAGTATAATTTTTACAGATTTTTTATTTTTTTTTACAAATATAACGTTAATAGCTAGCGTCTTTACACCGTAACAAATCAACAGTTTACAGTAGCTCAACAAATGTGATTTTTACACACGGGAACCGTGTTTTGGTTTATAATACTCATATTTGTAAACCCTTGTCGCTGCTCTCCTTCACATTTGATGATGACGTATCCTCTCGCCTGGGATCCTGGGATTGAAAAGTATCCATCGATGAACACTTCAGAATCTGGGCTGAATGTGTAGGACATCCAGGGATTTCTCGCCTACTGTTTCATGAATACTGAGGTTTTCGAACATACTTCTTTCTTCACACACTCTTTTTCCCTACTATATAGGCATATTAGAACGCAAATTAAGTATACGTACGTCCGAATCTCGTGAGAATTAGTGCAGTTCTCGCCTACTCTTTTATGAACGCAAAAGATTCAAACATACTCATTCGGTCGCCTACTGCTTTTTCCTGCTTTTTTGCATTTTTAAAGTATAAACTGAGTTATTTAAATTGTTTAATATATTCAAAACGTTATATTTAAAACGTTCATCTCATAACATTGTTATTATGAATTTAAATGCATTCCTCGTTAAACAGTCTGTAAATATGCCACGTGTGTGTTGTTCTGTGCCGCCTGTTCCTGATTGTACCAAAGTATTTCCATTGAATTTACTTCTTTTTGATAGAAGTTTATAAATATACATTTTCTGACACAAAAGATGACATAATAAAAGCCCTTGCAAATCACTTTAACCCTTAAGCATCCTTCAGGATGGACAAAATCTTTTTATAGTTTCCTTAATCTGAGCAGTACAAGTCCTGGCTACTTCTCCTAAGTTTGTCACCAGAATAGACACAACATAAAAAAATAAAAAAAAATCAATAAATAAATTAAAAAAAAAAGAAAGAAAAGAAAAAGGACTCAATTCAACAAAGTTAAATGGTTGGAAAAAAAATTAAACACCTTAATTTGTCCTTCATGGACAAAAGTGGGCACCCATAGGAAATGAATGGGAAATACTTTAATTCAGAGCTTTGTGGGTTTTTTTCTTTTTTTTTTTCCAATAAAAACCAATAATTGATAGTTTTATTCCACCATATGTCAGCAGATGTCACCAAAGTTTTAGGTTTTGGCTTTCTTGAGTTTACTATAATAATTATTAATATTTACATTTATTAATTAATATTAATATTTATTAATATTTTATAAGCACGAGAGCTCCTAAACACATGCAAGCATCAAGTCCTGAAAACGTAATGTTACCTTTTAAAAACGAATTATATGTTTATGCAAAGTATCAACTATTAAATATCAATCTACAAATCATGCAATACTTCACCACTAAATAAGAAGTGTTTTTATGACTTATCTAATCAGGCCAATTAGACACCTTTCACAGTTTTTATTAAATCATACTTTCCCTTCACTAATCCATATTTTTATTTGTTTGTTTTTATTAAACACAAGGGGTCATTGTGAAATGGGTTCAGATGAATGGAGAATATCTGGTGTTATGATATACAATGAATATGTGCAGTATCTTGGCACTCAAATAAAGTAAAGCATTCAAATATTACTGCTTATTCTAAACAAGTGCAAGAAGTTCTTAAAAAGTTTTAATGTAAATACAGCCCAGCTGTTTTCAGAAAGAAACAATACAGTTGTGTCTGTCTTCTATAAATCTGACACAACCCGGTATCAAGCCAAAGCAGACATGTGTAGCAGACATGCTGGTCCACTCGAGGATGCATGTAAGTGTCACACTTTGCCTCCTGTAGGCGTGAAAGTTACACGCATGTATGAAGGTGAAGTTACCAATAGAGTACCAGCAGGGGCGATCATTTTCTCAGTGGAAACAACTCTACGGACCAAATAGAAGCGATTAAGTGCTTTCTCAAAAAAATCACGCGCAAGTTAAGTGTAATAAAATAAATCAACTATAATAATAGTATCACTGTGTTCTGATTAAATAAAATAGTAACCTATTTTGCACTGCCGGTTTTTAGCACTGTTTATAAAGCGCGTCAGTGAATGAATAGTCACAGGTTTTTTTGTTTTGCCCTGTAATCGAAATCTTATATATAATATTACAGTTATTTATTTGCCCAGCTCATTTTCCCCGCTGCTTGATATGTTATGCGCACTTCCATTAAAGTTACATCCTTTCTCTGCGTCCAGTGTACTTTCTGTTCTGGTATGCGGTCCTATTTAAAAGTGTCATAAGCTTGCAGTAATTAGATAATTATTCTATAGGCTAAACGATAATGTCAGTAATTTCTATGAATTCTGATCAAATACCTTACTGTACCCACCCCCTTCCAGAAGCAATAGTTTCTTCAAGTATTGCTTTTTATTATTTTTATATCTTGTCCTGGTTTGTTTCAGTGAGAGAAGGACTTCTCAAAATATCTTTGTGTCTTCTGCTTACTCTATCTCTGATAGAAATGCCAGTCCAGGGGTCTACGATTCGCAAATGTGTACTGTGCCATAAACAAATGAATGTGGCCTGTAAAATCTGCAGATCTTGCCAAGGAGAGCAACCACATAAACTGAGGCTTAAAAAAAACTTGACAAGTACTAACGGAAGAGAAACGGGAGAGCTGGGTGCATGCCCAGAAAAAAAAAAAAAAAACAGGACCACCTTTCATTTACAGGATGAAGCGTATATGTTGGTATGCAATTGTTTTTAATGCAGGTTATCTTTCTAAGTTGCTATGTACATTTAATACCTGTTGTTCAATATCTGTTATTTGTGTGTGTGTCCTTGTATTTTTAGCTTGAAAAATGGCAGGCCCTGGGAAAAAGGGCTGTTGTATTGCTGTCAAAAGCCCAGAAGAAGGCCAAATGAATGGGTATCTGAGGTTTTGGCACCCCATTGTAAGCTGACAGAGACATCACATAAATGCCTAGAAAAAATAAAGGACCTGTATGACATTGTTATTCAAGGTAAGAATATTATGTTTTGTTATTTGTTTTAAAAGATCATGTATTTGAGGCCTTGTGTCCCTTTCACAGGTAAGGCTGTGGTTGCCTACTCTCAACTAATGGAGAATTCAGATGATCATTGATGCTTTTGGCTTACAACTGAAAGTAATTGGGAGAGGTTAAAAGCTATTAGTTAATAGCTATTTAGCTACTTACTTTTAAAGGGATAGTTCACCCGAAAATGAAAATTCTGTCATTATTTACAGGAACATTAAAGAAGGTATTTTAAAGATTGCTGCTAATCAAAGAGTTGGTGGTTGCCATTGACTTCCATAGTATTTGTTTTTTTTTCATACTATGGAAGTTGATGGGAACCACCAACTGTTTGATTACCAGCAGTCTTCAAAATATCTTATTTTATGTTCAACATAAGAAAGCAACTCATACAGGTTTGGAATGACATGAGGGTGAGTTAATGATGACAGAAGTTTCATTTTTGTGTGAACAATCCCTTTAATTATCAATAGAATAGCATTGAAACAATTGCATTTGCTTGTTTTTTTTATTTTATTTTAATCTTAAATAGAACAGAATGCACACACCAGACAATACAGTCCAGATGCAGGGCCACACCCATGGCTTTATGCTGAACCAAGCTTGAACTTTTTTTACAAATGCATGCAGATTTGCTGCCTTATTTCATCCACACATTTGAAATGAAGTGAAGGCAACACACTAAAACAGCACTTGGCCCCTAACATAGTGCTCCATGCACATTATAGATGATGCAGATCAGGGCTGTACACTTACTTTTTTAGGTGATAACACTGGTCCTAGCAGGTTAAAGGGACAGTTGTACTTTTCATTTAATTGACTTCCATTAATATGTATGTGAATACGTCAGGCTGGAAATGCAAGCTCCTGCATGTTCAAGCTTGGTGAACTCTGACCTGCGAACTCTTATCACTAGGTTCGGGTATCGATTGGGTTTTTTACGATACTGGTGCCATTTCGATACTTTTAAAATGGTACCGATGCCTAAATGGTGCCTGAACGGATACTTAAAAAAAAAAAAGGCCCACAAAAAACTATGGATAACATTAAGGAACATTAAAAATATTTAAAATAAATCCATAGCTTCCACACGCTCCTTGGATGCTCTCATTTCCCAAGTTGTGCTTCCCTTACTCTAAGGCTAATAAATGTATTTCACGATCTGGGTCATTATTTAATACAAAACCACACATAATGTTTCTACTGTACCTCTGTCAATCACTCTGATATTTATTTAAAACGAGTGCTGTCTGTCACTGTCTTTAATCAGTTCTGTGAATGACTGTATGCTCATTCTTTTTAAATTAGCAACAATGTTGTTTGTAAAGTACAGTACTGTGCAAAAGTCTTAGGCACATTAGTATTTTCACCCCAAAAAAAGGGTTTTAAGCCAGTTATTTATATCTTTTGCTGTAGTGTGTCAGTAGGAAATATCAGTTTACATTTCCAAACATTAATTTTCCCATTAATTTTAATAATAATCTAGTGAGATTTTTGAGTGCACAAGCAGTCTGACAACAGCCGATGCTCCACACAGAGATCTGATCTCACCATCATCAAATCTGTCTGTGATTACATGAAGAAACAGATGAAACTGAGACAAACTAAATGTAATGAATACTGTCTGGACATCTCTGCATTCATCAAATATATACTGTTATATACTCACAGTTTCAAAGATGTATTTAAGGAAAACAAACAGACAAAAACTTTGCATTCTATTTCAAGTTCAAATGCAAGCTGGTCCGTGTACTTTTTCGTTCATTCATTATTCTATTTCGAAATGAAAGATGAAATTTAAAAAAGGGCCCAGCTTGGTTTTTTGTTTAAAAGAAAAAAAGCAGAAATTGCTGTATTTTGTTTCCCAAATGTATTGTTGTCATCAAATAATAGTATTAGAAAATTGGACGACATTTCCGATAGTTTTTTAATTTGTAATATTTATCTGTACGTTTATTGTATTTCATTTGACTGATCCTATCTTTACCCCGAAGTAATTTACACCATCGTGCGAAGTAAATTATACTTACACCGTCGTGAGAAGTAAATTACACCGTCGTACGCATTCATATCCACGACAATATCATGGATCAGATTCATTACATGTTGTTTAAAGGGCCAAAACGAGTCAGCCTCCGAGAAGAGGACATGACCACCAATAAAATTGGAACGATTTTCCAGGTAAGTTTAGAAATACGTTTCCTTCCATGGCGCTAAACACCAGTGGGCAGTGGCCTTGGTTAAACTCGGCCCAGGATTACTTTTTTTTAGTTTTGCACAGTAGCCACACAACAAAGATGACTTTATGAGCAGGGGCATTACAAAGCACCCAGCGTCAAACTATACATGTGGTAGTTTAAAGTTTTGAACAAAATCATTACAATAATGGTAGAAAACCCAACAGGGAATTTGGTACACTAATCTGAACGTATACTCTGGTGATGTTTATGTTTTATTATGTTTTAGGTGTCACCACCGACTGTGTTCCTAACAAATGCCTCCAACATGGCGGTGTTCCCCTCAGGCAATGAGTATTTTAGCACAATAGATTTGGTGCCCCGAGCACAATATGAGGTGCATGGGGCAGCCTCTGAAGCCCTGCAACTATCACCCAATCCCCAACCCCAGCCCCAACAGCGCTTTGCATTTGCTCGTCAAGGTGCCAGTGCCACCACATCATCCGCAACAACAGGCCTACCCCCAAGGGCCACACAGTCAAAATCATATCAGAGGTATGTGGAGTTGCATTTGTTGGTTAGGTAAAACTGAATAATTTCATTGTTTTTTGGGAATATGTATTGTTCATTTTAAATTTGATGACAGCAACATGTCTCAGAAAAGTTGGGGCAGGAAAAGTTGAGTAATGCTAAACACAACACCAGAAAGGACCTGTTACACCTAATTATGGTAACTGGCAAAAGACAATTATGTGCTAAAGAGCATCCATTCCTGCCCAATACAGGATTTTGACTGCCCTACAATCCAGTGTTAATAATTTTCCGCTGTTCATGCACCAAATGTAAAAGAATATTGACTCCTAACTGGCCATTTTAGATGAATGATGAAGACTTCCCTAAAATGTCCATGCTATGCACCCCCATACCATTTTATATGCAGACTTTTCAACTGAGCACTTATAGAAAGCTGGATGGTCCCAGAACACAAAAAGTTAATTATTTCCAAAAAGTGACACATTTTGTTTACTCTAAACAGTAAACAACTTCAGCACAGATAAGAATGCTGCACCCTTGTATCATGCCTAAATGTCATTTGCATGATATAGTTTTCATAGACAGGGGTTATTCTATGCTTCCTAGAGTCCAGACAATGCTTTTCATTATAGAATTGGATCATATTTTCTAAGCCTCAAAGATAGCAGAAATCCAATATTGCTGTGCAATAAATAAGTAATGAACAAATCCAGATCTTTACTGATGATTAGATTATGCTCTTTTATGTACAAAATCATGTTGCCAGTTAACCTAATTGGCTGTGAAATTGTTCTCCATATGTTGTCTTTAGCATTAGTCCAGTCTTACAGCCTTGAAGTAAATGGGTATCTACTAATACATCACCCCTTTGAATATATTCTAGATCTGTGTTCATGGCTGAATTTGTGCATGGAAAACTTCAGCCCAGCAGAATGATCGTCATCAGGTTCATGGAGGGTGATGCCACTGTGCAGGGCTTTCTGACAAAAGTCCAAGATGCCCTGGGAGCCTATGACCCCTTGGTCCTGACAGACGGACAGGGGAATGAGATACTTGATTCGGAGGGAACCAGAGGTTTAAAAAAATGTCTTTATCTTTGTAGTCTAGATCAGGGGTTCTTAAACCTTTGCAAGCTGGGCGCCCCTTTCGAAGGTTTGAATATTGTGTTGCTTACATTGGTCCCTCCAAAAAGTACTGGGTCATTTCAATCATAGATAGTACAACATCAATTTTTCATCTCTGTAGTATTGTGGAAGTTTTTCTTGCCTGACTGCCTAAGCATCCATAGATCTATTTATCTGAAATACTATTGTTTCCTCTCTATAGGCTCTATCTATTGGAAGCAGAATGCTAGAAAAATCCTTGCAATGCCAGAGCAGCAGTTTGCCGATATGAAGAGTGGGAAAAGAAGGAGATCAACGTAAGTACCCTTAAACAACTGAACTGTCAATATAATTAGTCTATAAAACAATTTACTCAGCTATTAATGCTGTTCTTGTTTTTAGCAGAAAAGATGATGAATCAATGGACCTTCAGGGGGTTTATGATAAAATAGAAGAGGTCGTGATGGCCAGTCGCTCCATGATGTGACTCAAGTTATAAAAAACCTGTCTGAGCTGGCCATCGAGTCAAGAAAGACTTACGTCTTGATGGAGACACAAGCTGAGCATGTTCGTGCGGCATTCACCTGTTCTGTGTGCAAGGGTATGTTGATTGTTACACTTTCAAACAAGCTACTTCCGCTAAACGTTGGTGTGTTCCTTAAAGCAAACAGATGTCTTTTTTTCAAATTCAATACAGAATGCCACCTTTAATCACTACTGCAGTATCAACATTATTCAAACCCTTTATGACATTGTCTTTTGTACTAAGAAAAGCACTCTTTTACTGTTATGGCCTACTGGAAATGTTAGCCACACACCAGGGCTTAGTCTTGTTCCTGAGAAATAGTAGTTCATTTCTCATGGAAAAAGACCATGAGGAGTTGACTGTATTACATCAGGGTTTCTATGGGTTATATGTTTTCTTAAATCTTTCAGAATATTTGAATGGATCCATCCTCTCCCTCACATGCTACTGGTTTCCAGTGCTAGAGGGAGCAAAACAGCCCTAGTGCATGACGCTTTGCTTTTAACATATTGCACTTCTTTATTAGTTTTTCATCCTCCAGACCAAGACAGTTAGCTCAAAAAATCAAGTTTTGTTTCATAATTCCACAGAAGGAAATCTCCAAAGTTCTTTGATTCATATACATTGTTTTTGATCAGGATTCTTTTTTGATTGGGCCTATGTAATAGTAGTGTGTCAGGAGGAGGAAGAAAGAAGCATACATAAAAAAGTTCACCATCTAAAGTCAAGCTTGGAAATGGTTAGGTGATGCTTTGCTCTCTCTGGCACAGAAACTTGCAGCATATGACGGGGAAGATTGATTAATTCATAAATTTGGAAATACTAAGAGAAAATATTAAAACATTTATAACAATCAATACAAATATAAAATAAGTGAACTGGAGGCTATCGAAGTATGTTCTAATAATTCTTAGGAGCACTCCCAGACCTGCTGCGTGGATATCAATATGCAGCAAGTACTAAAGACACTTGTCATGCAGTGGCTTAATAATTTGATACTATATGTATACAGTATATTGCTCAGAGAGTACCAGTATTTATGTTTTGCTTAAAAATAATTTGCAATAATAATTAGAATAATTTCAGGTGCAACTCTGTCTTAGTACTTCTCATCTCTGTCTTGCAGGGCCAGTGAAGGAACCGATTCTCTCAAAATGCTGCAGAGCCATAATCAGATGCAAATCATGCATCAGTCACTCACTGCAGACCTCAACTCAGTGTGTTATGTGTAGGGCAGACAACTTTTCCATCAACATTGTGGAGGTGTCTGGCCTTTCTGAGGCCTTGAATGCTTTAGAGGAGATAATTAAGGTGGATTAAACACTTTGTTTTGTTATTGTTAGTGGTGCTGTTCATTATCCTGTAAAATACTCTGTTCACTTGATCGGCCTTACCAATGTTCGGAGGTCGGACCTTTTTAAATAATTGATCATTGTGCTGTATAATTGACCACTGTCAAGAAAAAAATAACTTTTTGAATCATGTAAGCTGTGTTACAAAGAATGTTTTTATTTATCAGAAGCAAAACAGTAACAAACAAATACTTTTAAACATTTCTTACATTGGGTGAAGTTTATGTTTACATTTTGGCAAGTAGCTTTTGGCAAACTTTGTTTCTCAGCAGAGGTCAAGAAAAATGGTAAAGAAAAAAAAACACGTTATGTGAAGTTTCTGTTTTTTGTCAAGTAGCTGTATAATAAGGGGATAATGTATAGAACGGTGGTCATTATTGAGAAAATAAGTCCCTTCAGTGTGAAGCAAGACTGGTTCGCCCTGTAAGGACTTGTTTTCCCGGTAATAACTGCCGTTCTATATATTATCTCTTAAATAAAGCTATGAATGCTGTACATGCATAGTTGTACTAGATGTGAGATTTAGTCAAGTTTACAAGGTGGATCAATGCATCTTGAAAAGGTTTAAAATCCCTGTTAACAACACAGTTGTAAAGATATGATATATCAGGGTATGTTTGCCCAAAAAGACGTTCAATGTTCAACTTCTCTTCACTTCGGAATGGGTCTGCTCCAAAGGAGGAGACTCTTGTTAAAGGGTTTCCCAATTCCTCTGCATAAAGGTCAGCTGCTTCAGGCGCATGAGGTAGTAGCTCCTCTGGGACTTTTTTCAGACACCCATCTCTTGCTAGTTGATTGGGTATTCCTTTTCCTATAATTAAATTGTTACAATAAAATACAATGCAACTGAGGAAAGTTTATGTTTTTTCTTTTCTGTAACTGGTTTTACCATACCAGGAATTCTGTGTGCGTTCCAAGTGTCAATTACTCTCCTCATGCCCAGTTCAGACAGTTGTCTAGTCAGGTTAGACACACAGTATCTGCTGATGTTGCAGTCCATGTCCAGGAGTTCTTGGTCGGTAAAGGTGGATAAGGGCCTCTTTCAGTGGGGTAATTGACCTTGCTATTAACCTCAGGCCACATCCGCTCAACCGTATGATTCTATACAACAAACAAATATGAATATGTGTTTATGGAGCATAGTAAGGGGTGAAAATATTATAGAGACCTTTTGGAGTAAATAAAATGTA
This sequence comes from Cyprinus carpio, assembly GCF_018340385.1. NCBI lineage: Eukaryota > Metazoa > Chordata > Actinopteri > Cypriniformes > Cyprinidae > Cyprinus > Cyprinus carpio. The sequence continues at coordinate 971,320 of NC_056610.1, read as the reverse complement.
GCTTTAATTTTACACTTTTTAAACCAAGGGATTTTGTTGAATTGTAGCTTGGATATTTGTTCTTGGTTGTAAGTTGACTGGATAAAAGCATCAATTAAATTACTAAATGTAACTAAGGCGCAGTCCACAACAACTACATGTGTGAATGTTTTTGAAATGTCTGCATACTCCTTTCTTTTTATTTTTTATTTTTTATTTTTTTACCTTTGTTGACGTGCTTTGGTAGTATGGTGGTTTGTCCTTACAATGTCTGTGGGACGCAAGAATTTCCTGAATGAAGAGTGTCAAGTAGAATTCCTTGCCGTGGTCAACACGCACCTGATCCCACATTCCATAGTTTACCACAGCAGACCTTGAATTGTAAAGACATGAAAGAGATCAGAGTTGACAGCTGTATTTACAGTAAAAACATCCTTGGGGATAAGGTTTATATAGGGTAGCTACGTTTTACATAGGTTGATTGATTGTAAGTAGGTTTAAAACTACAGCCAATATTACCATGAAAATGGGGGAAATGCAAAGTGTGGGTAGAGAACATGTATTTTTTAGCACTATTTTAGGTTGCCTAATTAGTATAGGCTACATTTGAGCAAAACTGCATTACATTAATGAATGTGAATGGAAAAAATTGCCTACCTGTAAACGTACTCATAAATAATGAGGTTATTCTTTACAGGGATTGTTGCATGTGCCACTACTTTGCCTAGAATATCCATCTATGGCAATCACATGTGTCACACCAAATATTGCAAATTCTCGTTTTGGTCTAAATGGAGTCTATGCCCCATATAGGCAGCATAGTATGGCACTGGATTGAAGTTCCGCAGGCCCTGTTATATGAAATGTATGACAACGTGTTAAAGGATTTGCCTATACAGACTACCATACAGATCTACAGATGGTAGAACAACCAAAATGGGTACTACCGCCGCGCGTACCGCCGCTCCGCAGGCCGCGGCGTTAACTGCAAGTCAGTCGCGTGTTAAATTCATTCGCGAACCTACCGCCAGGTGGCGCAAAGGGGCGGATTGCGAACTGAATGTAATTGTAAAATGAAGATAAAAGGAGGAGGTAATGTAATATCATTCAACACAATAACATTATGATATATAACATGGTACCGAAATCTTTAAAAACCATTAAAAAATGTCATGTACAGTGAGGTTAATTTCAAAATGTAGGATAGTCTAAGGACTACAGTCTACTCATCAAAAATTAAAAGAAAGACCTTTCCACCAAAGGATCTTATGCTTGCTATGTTATTTAAACAGTCATTAAATATAAGGCCTATATATATGGATAAAAAGCTAAATGTTTTCATTTTGAGTCCATTCTTGTTTGAAATAAATCCTTCAGGTTCCATTTGCAGATCGAAATGAGAACGGTCCAGCATTTAGCAATAATTATTATTAATTCTGTTATTATTCTTGATTTTTTTCAAACTGTTAACACTTTTGCATTTTGACATTATGCCTTCTACACTCTGTGACCAAAAATGGAGTACTTGCTGTTTTCAGAGCTGTTTGATTATTGCGCTGGGGTGCCTCGCGCACATTCATTGGAAACGTTGAAGTGAAATGTGTGCACAAAGTCATTTTAAGTATTCCAATGAAAATAAAAAAATAAAAAACCCTGGACAGCTAGATTAGCCCAGAACTGTTGCCTAAGTATAATAAGAAGTTATAATTCTGTTACCCACAGTAACACAAATTTTTTATGTAGTAAAATGCTTTAAAAGCGTTTAACAGAGATGTGCTCGAGGGTATTTAAAGGGGCGACCACCACGTAAGATTTTTTAGTTTACTAGTCCTTCATTGCGCACATTAGTTCGAAAACGAATACAGCCGGATGTTATTATCTTAAATTTAAAACTATTAATCCCAAATGGAATGAACTACCCTACTAAAGAAGTATTCTGTGCTCAGCAATGCATTAAGTTTGCCCCAAAGCACAGGCATGAAAGCTGCGCCATTAAATTGTAAAATTTACAGGATAAATTTTAATTCCAGTTTACTTACATGACTAATACACAAATATTTTTTGAGTCCCGTGCGTACCCCCTGCAAGTCACTGGAAATTCACCAGTGCTGGACTCTTCCCCCATGTCCACGCGCATTTTAAAGAGAAATACAACCTCACAGATTACATAATCCGGCTCTTCGTCGTTCTTGAAATGATGAGTGTTAAAAGATCATTTTCAAGCTTTTCTGTAGATATATTGCTCAGTGCTATGTGAGACACCACATTTGTAAGTTAAATTGTCAGTATCAGGAAACAAATACAAGTGATCGTATGGGCGGCCGCCCCTCAACCTGTCCTGCTCATGCCGCATTAATAATTTTCGCCCAAACACACTTAAAGTTTATTGAAATAGTTATTCACATTTGGCATAGGACATTACAAACGTAAATTATTTGTTTACATGCAACCATATCCAAAAATAAATACAACAAGATTTGTATTATGTGAAGATTAATTAACAAACATAAGATAATTGTAGGACCGATGCACACAATAAGCATCACTCGCGCCGGAGCAAATCGTTGCGCTGAAAGACCATTTTACATACCTGCCCATTTTAAAAGGCGTGGGGCCTCTGCGAATTTCTTTGTTTACTCTAAAGTACTATGATAGCCCAAGTGAACGGACGGCATCAATTTAGAAAGCACTGGACTCATCGACGCATGTTGTCTATTAACGGACAACTTACACTGGTTTTTTTTTTTTGTTTACATCATTGCCCGTTTGGTGCTGAATTAAATCGAAGCAGAGATTGGAGTTTTAAAAACTAATCGTGGGGGACCGTGTTGTCATTACCATCCGTCCATTATTACTAGAATTTCAATGACTTTAGCTAAAATCGTGCCAGTGTCTTGCAAATTATTTCGCTTTCATGGTTCTCCTAATCAGGCTACCTAATAATGGGCGAGGGGAAAGAACAGGCTTATCCGGACAGTGACAACACGTTTCACTAAATAAAGAAATAAAAATTTTGATACAAATCAAAGACACCAATCATCTTAATCAGCTTGATCCAGACAAGTAACTCATATCTTGTCACCAATGAAGTTCGTCTAGACAAACACTATTATAACGGGACAGGTAAACTAAATAACTCAGAATGCATGTGGTTTATTAATATATTTTTTTTTTTTTTTTGTTTTTTGTTCTTGGTTTGCTATAACACAAAAAGGAAGGAATTTTAAAATTTAGTAATCTACAATATCGAGGCCAGAAGATATGAGAATATTGACATTTTTGATATAATATACACTGTATTGACGAGCGCTTACTAGACCATAGGCTACCACTGTGGCACACTGCTCTGGATGCCAAAGGAAACCACAAGTAATTGTGGCCCATTAAGGTTTTATAACACAGCATTGTTGCATATAGATAAATAATAATGCACACCTATCTAAATGTAGCCCTCAGTCTGAAAACTATACCGTGTTGTTTTAGTTAATGTGTAGTTATAGAGCGAATACAGTCATACAGCCAGCAGGCTCAGCGCCTGAGGCATTATCCTGCTTTGACCCTCGTTTATAAGAGAAATGCATCATTACACTTCATATACTTCCACAATTACGTTATCTGTCTGTGAATATGTAAACGTTACTTTAACTATTATGTTGGGCTCTTCTGTCTTCCAGATTTTCCCACCTGAACTGGCGAGACACAAACTGTTATATTCACGTCGATCAGACGAGCGGCCAAAGAACTTGACATTCTATTTGCGTAGAAAAGTGTGCTATACCATTGCTGAACTTGTTTGAAAATTTGTGATTAAATGCGTGGGCCACTCAGCGTGTCACACGCAAACAGCTGCAAACGCACCGGTGCAGATTGCCGGCCCAGCGCTACTGCGGGCCGGGCCGGATATAGGCGGCCGGGCTGGCTCTCGGAGTCTCGGTGGCCCCAACGTAGACTCGGCACCGAGCGTCGGTTAGAAACAAGCAACGTTTGGCGGTCCAACCTAGCTATAGTCCTCGTGCAAGTTTTACTCATAAACCATTTCAAACAGCATGTTGAGGAGCTATTGTCTTGCGTGTGCAACACATATCACAGCATGCACTTACACACGTGGGCACCTTAGACATACAGCTCCACACGCCATATTACATAAAACACAAAAATCTATTACATGTTGTGAACTCACTAGCCAAAAGGTTGCTTGGTTGCAGGACGCGGCACAAGCCAGAGTGCATGTAGGATAGTGGCAAGGGGCGTATTCCCTTTAATTACGGGCTTATTGTCATTGCATATTAGTCAAATGGCATCAAAATATAATTACCTTGCAGTAACCTCATTTTGATGGGTAGGGTATCGCCAACTTGTCCTGAGTCCCAGGGCACCGACACCAACACGATTTTCTGCAGGCAAACAATCCCTTGTGGGGCCAGGTCAGGGTAACCAGTCATAACACTTTGCTTGGTTGTTGAGGTCCTTTTTGACCACATGTTCGGACCACAATACTCTACACAAATTGTTCAAGGTGTGTAACGATGATTAAGGGAACTTGTGCAAATTATAAGAACATCATCCGAGTGTGGCTTAAAAAACAACTTACCTGCTCGACAATTGCTGACGGTGACGCCCCAAACTGGGACGCAATTTCCAGATGGGGCCTGTGCATCAGCTCACTATGCGCGCTAGTTAGAAGGTCCGTGAACATTACAAAAATCGTCAAAACACCTCATAACAGGATGCGCAGCACGAGGCTCGCACAGGCTGCCAGACCAATGTCTCCGGAAGGTGCACTGTGGCAATATCTCTGGCAACATGTCGACGAGAATTGTCTGCGGAATCTGCCATCAAATATGCCAGGTCATCCAGATGAGCATATCAAAAAAGAAAAAATCAAAAGCAATTTACCAACCCGCCCAAAGAGTAGTACTTCCAGGGCAACCAAAACATTGGTCAAAAATAGACCGCAAACACGTTTTGTTGTTCGCAGAATTGCATTTTTTTATTATTATTATTTTTTCCTTTTTGTTCGAATGGTTCAGTATTTTTGAGTGTAGACGCCAATTGCATCCCTAAAACAGATGAAAACGATGAACATTCACTTCCATTTAACAAGTGATACAGAAGTGTAAAAAATTCATATTTCGCATTCTTTTTCGTTTCCAATGTGATTCTCCAAAATAGAATAATGATCCTGACCCCATGGCGCGTAATGACAAAACAAAAAGTACACAGATGCCCAACCCAAACCTCCATTTCACAGTGATAGTTTCAACAATCATATGGGAATCAAACAGAAATCTTCGTACTTTGGTTCACACTCATATTTTCCAACAATCCAAAGTTCAAAAATGGAAAAGAAAAAAACACCAGTGAAACAAAAACAAAACACAAGCTTAGTGGTTAGTTCCACTATATTTCTTTCCATCAATTTTGTATAGTCCAGTCATTGAGAATATAACTGGAGAAAAAGGAAAAAATGAAAACAAAGGTTGCCTCTGAAGTAGCAGTTTCACTGATGCATGTAACCTCAGCCGATTCACATACTACTATGAGATCCCACTCGCACTTGTCAGCATCAGAGGCTTGCATCGCTCTAAAGCTGGTGTCCCCGGAGGTGCGCAGCACGCACACTCAAAAAGATCGCCCGGCCAACTACGTAGCGATTCCACCCTGCCCAAAACCGACGAGGTCTCCATAAGGCAGTGAAAAGCGTTTTGGACGCGCTTCAGGTGAACCGCATCTCGCTGCTAATTACTGCTGCGCTATCCTGCAGCTCCACACTAAAATACACATTTTCCCCCAGTCCAGACTAATTGATGTTCACTCCTCCACTGGCCATAACATAACAAATGAAAAAAGCCTTGTTACGTTTTTTTGTGTTTTTTTTTTCGTTTTTTTCATATTGCCACACTCGCCCCCACTTGAGGTCAACAACCCAAGGTTGTTAAATAGTTTTTGAACCTGAATAATTAAAAATCCCAAGAATTCGTCATGCCGCTTCCGGGGAATCTTGGAATATTTACAGATTAGTTCATTTCCCTTTCCTACTGGGACCCTCCAAACTTTTTTTCGGACGGTGGGATAGCACCGTTTCCCAGAGTACTGACATGTAGCAGTGCGAACATCTTTCTACCCAGTGGGAGTCCAACGCCACCTGATAATTCACTGGTCCCAGCTGCTTTATATACACAGTACGGACCATTGTCCATCTTTGTGCAATTTTTTGCAAGGAAGTGGTATTGTGCACTGGATTGGCCGGCAAATGCTTTTAACCAGACAAAGGTCTGTTTCATTAACGGAAGCTTCACGCCGCGTTTTATTGTAGCTCCAACGGTTGTCTTATTCTTGAACTTTTTATAGCCCTCTTTTGCTTTTGATTGAAGTTGAGATAAATGATTTACACATCATAAGGGGGTAAAATCAGCAGTGAGTGCACATCCTTAGCCTTGCAACAGGTTTGTCCATTGGACCTTGCAATTTCCTTCCTAGGTGGAGTTTGCTGGTGTCATTGCCAATGGTTTCCTGAGCCGCTGAATTGACTGGCAAAATCATAGTTCAGGTAAGTAGTGATCCCATTTTTTCTGATGTCTTTTACGGTAAGCAGCAATCAGGTACTTTAAAGTACGATTCACTCTTTCGGTCATATTTGTTTGCGGATGGTAGGTGGTCGTCAAGTTTTTGTGTGACACACCAGTTTACCACATACCTCCTTAAATATGGCAGACAGGAACTGGGTGCCTCTATCAGACAGGATAAAGTCAGGGGACACCCCATTGTGGTCAGATCTCTCTCTGTAAAATCGCTGCAATGGTTTGTGCACTGGCATTCCGCATGGGAAATAGCTCCACCCAGTGAGAAAAATAGTCCACAAAGATAAGCAGGTACTCGTTCTGCACAGTAAAAAATCCAGAGTGAAATTAACTCTTGCTGGGAGTACATGTGAGCACCACACTCAAAAGGGTGAAAGTGTTAAAAGAGAAGTGTTTAAATAACACGGAAGCGAGTTAAAGTTAATGAGATAATTAAGTGATTAATTGAGTGATGAGACCATTATTGATGAGACCTGATTTTGTTAACGAGCAGAATCAACAAAGACGGGGAAAATCACTATTTTAATGTCACCATTATAGTGGGCCAATGTTTGCTTGTAGTTGGGCTCTTGACCTTAATATTTTAAGTGAGATTTTGCTTGGCTGTTTGTATATGGAGTTTATAAAACAAACAGACGGCAAACAAAAAATAGTGGTTTTCCTGAAATCACTGAGTTAAACTTCATTATGTGATTATTCCGACTACGGCCGAATGATTCTTCAGCATAGGATTACCAGCATTTTAAATACAATCTGTGGGAGAATTTCTTAAAAGTTGTTTGTTCAAACATCTTCAAAACAGTCTTTCATTTAGACATGCAAACATCAAGAATCAATCTGTGACCTCAAACGACGGTGACAATCAAAAAAGCATGTTGCAGGAGACTTGTGTTGCAGTGCATTCTGGGTGCCACCTATCAAAAATTCATCCATGGCTACCATAATGCATTGTGGCATGAATAAATTATTACCTGAATGTCTTAGTAATTTCACTTATGTTTTAGGCTTTAAATTTAAAGTTTGGTGATTCAGGTCAAATTAATTACTATGTAAAAACATAACTAATATCACATAATCATGTTTTATTTTTGCTCGTCTCTCTATTACAACTGAGTTATAAAGCCAAACCAAATCTAATTTTACAAAACGTAAGGGTCAAGAGCACAACTAAGTGAGCAAACACCTGAGCCATGTCTATAATGGTGACACTATATTTTTTTTGTTTTTTTGTCTTTGTTGATTCTGCTTGTTAACATCAGGGCTCGTCGTCAATAATGGTCAATCATCACTCAGTTAATCACTTAATTATCTCATTAACTTTAACTCTGATTCAGTGTTAATTTAACACTTCATATTTTAACACTTTCACACTCTTGAGTGTGGTCTCACATGTACTCCCAGCAGAGTTGATTTCACTCTGGATTTTTTTGCTGTGTGGTGGGTACTTCGGGGAATTGGTCCCATGTGTCAACGCCTAACATTTTCGTTGGGACTTGTGATGTACTAACTTAATTGATAGTCTTCCATCATATTT
>NC_056610.1:920651-962226 GCF_018340385.1 Cyprinus carpio | reverse complement strand
CACCCAATTTTGATGGTAAATGAGCCAAAGCAGGCCACGCCTGTGGATTAAAAGTCTGGGTGGAAGGGTCTTAAACTAGAAGGGGGTAAGTCAGCCATTTTAGGTATATTGGGCTTGCCACGCCACCTTTGACACTCAGTACAGTGATGTTGAATTGCTTGACGACCTCTCAAGATCCAGAAGCATCTTCTGATTTCAGCAAAGACTCTTTCAGTACCAGGGTGATGGAGCTGTGCATTGTACTGCTGAATTAGTAGTTTAGTCACAGGATGGAGTCACAGGAGGAAGGCACGGACATGGTCTAGGACAATTGGGTGAAGAATGTCAGGACTGAGTACATCACACCATCCGACCACCCCACCCACTCTAATCAGCTGTGTGTCAGAATCAAATTCGGGAGCTAATGTCTTTAGACGACTGTTTGAGGAGATGGGTTTCCCTGCTTTAAGCTGAGCATATTCATCAGGAAAATTTTCCATTTGAGACTGTTAGGGCCTGCATGGTATGAGTGTAAGGGTACCTGCTGTTACTGTAGGAGTCAGCAATGAGCAATGCTTCCTCAAACTTCAAGTGATCCATCAATATTTGGAACTTAAAGTGCTCTGTAGAGTCCACAGGCAGGAGATTGACTGATTAGCAATGAAGAACGATAAGGCACGAATGGTCTCTGTCACCTGGAGGTAGGTCTGCAATAGTGTGAGGATGGATGCCTTGGGTGATGGTAGCTTTCATCAGCATGCTCAGCCCTCTGGGGTGTTACTGCACGCTCTGGCGATGGCGAAGTTGATCTGGATTGCTTGGAACTCACTTTCATCCTCTGAAGCTTATGAATGATCTCATCTATTCTATCACGTTGACATTCTGCGTGCAACTTATCCTCTCTTTGATCTCTTGTTGATGTTACTCTGTGGTGTGACGGTGAGGTAGATATTCGATTCACCATATTGTGCGTCAAATGTCTGGGCGAATGCAATAGTTGAGATGGAGACAATGATCTTGAAGTGTGAGCTGCTGATCTTGAAGTGTGAGCTCCCTATACATCTTGAGAACAGTTTTGAAGCATTAATGAATGCGGGTGAGGAATCCCCAAATGTGATTAAACATGGATTGGATCAGCCAGCTGCTAACATCGGTACTAACAGGCACTCAAGGTCGAGCAGACAGCGGCATTCAGATCAGAGCGCAGCCGAGCCCAGGACACTGATAGGGGGCGACTCCATTATCAGAAACATCAGTAGCAGGACTACAACAACACGCTGCCTTCCTCAAGCAACGGTCTCTGATGTGAACAAGGAACTTTGGAACATTCTGATGAAGCACAAGACTGCAAATCAAATCATCATCCATGTGGGGAAGAATGATATTCGGAAAGAGCAGTCAGAACTCCTTAAGAAGGACTTTAGTGAAGACTCAAAGTTCAGTCGTTCATCAGTGGACCACTTCCAGCAAGGAGAACAAATATATTTTCATGGTTGCTTGGGCTGAACACATGGCTACAAAGATCTTGCAATATAAAAGGAGTGAATTTCATCGACAACTTCAATCTTTTCTGGGGCCATAGACAACTGTTTAAACTGGACGGCCTCCACCCAAATAAACTTGGTGCTAGAGTGCTTAAGGACAATATCTACTTCTCCCTACATCATCCTTCAGCAGAGTGTCAATCCATTCAGCACACACACACCTGGTCAGAGTCGTCATGTGGTTGACACATCCCACAAGGACACTGATAACATCACACAGCCACAACAAGCACTGCTCATGGACACTATCCCGGCTGAACTCTGCCTACAGAGTTCATCATGACAGACTGTGATGTATCAAAACAGCTCCAAGACTCAGCACCCAAGGACGACTTTCTGGAAAACAGCCAGGGAAGACAAGACAACATATCACAGTCACCGGAAACACCAGAGACACAGCTTATCTCACCTGACACATTATCCCTCTCTCCAGCATCTCCACTTCTATGCTCCTCACAGAAAATGGAGGAACTGCTGTATGCTGGGACCAAAGTCTCCCACTCTTTTGCTGCAAGCCCCCAGATATCAACTAAAAAACGGCAGGCCCCCCAACCACCAAAGCCTGTGGGCCCTGTGAGACTAAACTTGAAATTCACTATAACATCTATAAAGACTGTAATGAAACAGAGGGATCCAGAGATAAAAGCAGGTACAGTCTTTTAATGGGTAAATAAGGATAAGCCGCAAGGCTGATAAACAGAACCAAAGGAGTGCTTCGCCGCTTTCTCTTGATACAGTAACTGAAGATATCAGCCGCAGACCCGGACGGCTCTTGAACAGCACAGAAGTGGTAAAACACAGCAGCAAAAACTGAGGTTCAAGATGCAAACAGGACTTAGATAGGACAGGACAAGACAGAAACTAACTTCTGAGAAGTAACGGTAACATTCGGCTACGTGCATCAAGGTCTAACAATAATCCGACAACACAGACACGAAAGAGAGAGCTACATATAGCGTGGGCAAAAGAGATAGATAGAGAACAGGTGTGAAGATGAGGAGAGAATGAGACCCAGCTGACGGTAATGAGAGGCAGAGAGAATGGGTGTGTGCATAAGAGTGTAAAAAGAGAAAGTAGGACATTACACAACCAGCAGAGGGAGGCAAAGGATAAGAAAAGAGAAGGAAAGAGCCAGGATCATGACAGTGACAGCCTTCATGCTTTTAATGTGAAACTAGCCACAGCTAGACAGAGTTTCTTTTCAAACCTTATAAACAGTAATTTAAACAACACTCGTACTCTTTTTGCTACTGTTGAGAGACTGTTGACAACCCCCCCGCCCCCCCCAAGTCAGATTCCCAGTGAAATGCTCTCAGACAGCAAATGCAATGAGTTTGCTTCCTTCTTTTTTGAGAAGATCATCAATATCAGGAAGGCGATTAGCACATCCTCAATTAATGCAGAGGTCAGACAGATTCGTCCCAGAGTTAAACAAGGAAAAAACTGAAGTCATTGCATTTGGAAACAAAGATGAAGTTTTCAACGAGAAACTTGTTCATGCCTTTATCACCAGAAGGGTTGACTAATGTAATGGCTGCGCCCGCGCTCTCAAGATTCGGTCATTTCGCCAGCATCTCGCAGCGATCGTTTTCATACCATGGACGCTAAACATTTCTGCAAACTGTCTGAACTGAATTATACATGCAGACACTCATATGGTGATCTCATCTGGTTACAGTTATGATTATATATCACTACATGTGTTTCTCTCTCGCTTAAGTGGTGCTCTTTCCTCTTGCTTGTTCTCTCCCTGCCTCCACAATTTCAGGGATATTGTATCTTAATTTGCTGGCGTCAGGGAGCCACTATTAATAGGCGGGAGACTCCCGGAACTTCCGGGAGAGGTGGGATGTCTGCATCACATTAATATCCACACACACATCACATCCTGCTTAAACCCCTGCTTCCCTTAAAAAAGTAATTAATGTTCTATTCTGTGCCCTATTTGCTGTGCTTAGTAACCCTTGTAATGATCTCCTGCACCCCAATCTCCCTTAGTTTATTCTTCATGACCCTCCTCTGTGTTTTATATCTCTTACAAGTCATGATTATGTGCTCCACTGACTCCTCTTCTCGACATCCCTCACACAACCCTGTCTGGTGCTTCCCAATCATCTTTAGTGTTTTATTCAGTGAACAATGTAACAACCTAAAACTAGTCATTACCACATCTTCTCTCCTATTTCCAACTTTAACATTTCTCTGAATTTGATATAAATGCCTCCCTTTCTCCTCTCTTTCCCACCTCTCTTGCAACCTCTTATTGATTTTCTTCCATATTATGCATTTAACCTCTGCTTTACTTATATTAACCTGCATTTCTATGTTCTATTTTGTGAGTGCCCTTTCATCCAGCCTGTCCGCTATTTCTTTACCACTAAACCCAAAATGTGGTGGGACCCACATAAATCTTACCTGATATCCTTTATTAGCTATTAGTGTTTAACTGAAGCACTTCATACAGGATATCTTGCCGAGCTTTTGAATGGAATGACCTTAAACTCGCTAAAACTAATAAAGTGTCAGAGCATATCAAAACCTTTCCCTGCCCTTCCCTTTCCACCCATTGCAAAGCAATTGAAATTGCCATAATCTCTACTAATCTCTATTGTAATCTCTACTGTGTGCATATCCACCAACTACTGTGCTGGAGTGTGATGTAGCACTCATGTTTCGAATCAAAAAGAAAGAACCAGACCAAACTGTTTTGTAAGTCTTTTATTTTTGTTAGTTCTACTCCAGTGGCAGACACATGAAAGGTGGACATTTCATGGTGACTGTTATGAGTTAGACAATGTTTGTATATTAATGTTCATGTGTCTTTGTCTTACTGGTTCCTGGAGCTGCCTAGAATGAAGGGCCCGCAAACAGGAAGCTGATTATATGTCATTCTGAAGGGGAGGAGTTGGTCCATTAAGAATGTTTAGGCCTAAATTTTGTGAATGTTTATATGTTTGATGCTTTTTAAGGTAATAATACAACTTGTAAGGGGTGATGATTATCAAGGTATTGTATGTAAGGTGATAAAACCTCCGTAATGTGTAGAATGTACAGTTAGTAACTGATGAGGGGTTAATATTGGTCAGTTTGAAAATGGAGGCGATTAACACTATAAAAGATCAGAGAAATGGTTGGAAGGGAGGAGAAAGGGTGTTTGTTGGACCAGTAGCCAACTTTGTATCCCATTTTTGTTATGTACTAAGTTGTATTTTGAACAGTTTCTTTTGTTAGTTTTTTTTTTTCCTTGTGTTTTTTTTTTTTTTTCCCTGAGTGAAATCTTTATTTAAAATGGACATTTTGCTATGGTCCTTGTTACACCCTTTGGAATTTGTGGCACATGGAATTAAAAACAATATTTCCATGGACATTTCTGGAGTTTTTTGCCATTTTTGCTTCTTGTTAAGCCACTGCACCGACCATCATACGACATGGAGTGTGGACCAGAAATGTATTACTTGAAAAAAAAAAACCTCTGACACTTACAATTAGCTCTTCATACTCCAGACTATTCCCATCCACACAAATTATATTCTAGATCCTAAACCTGAGTCATACAGTAGGTGGCCAACCAAAGTGTGCTTTCTACCGCCGCGAGCACCGCATCTGCAAGCAGCTTTTGACCGCTGAGTGGCGCTTTAACCACAAGTTATCAAACAAAGGCATCAAAGCACATTTTAACAACACTGTAGTTAAAATATTTAATATTTCCACATGAAAATTTAGTAGGCCTACTTATGAAGTTATGTGCGTTTCTTAGAACGAATTCAAGTAGGATAAATGTCAAGCCTCTGAGCCTGTGCATATCCTCCTGAGACCCAGCCCATTGACTTATGTCCACTGTAGTGGACATTTGAGTTTCATCCCTCTCCTTGGAATCTTTTGTGCAAGTCTCTGTTTCCTGCTGTACTGTACAGAGGACATCCTGGGCTTTTCAGTGATATGTTATTTGATTGGCTGGGAGGCCGGGAACCCCCTCAATCTTTCAATCCAAAATGGACGGCATAGGAACAAGCACATTTTATGGAAAGATGAAAGGTGAGTAAAATATTGTTTGTCTATGGTTTTGTTACTATGATAATCATATATTTTCTTGTTCATTAAGGTGTTAGGAATCATACTTTTAGTTCTGATAGCAAATACATTATGTATCTTTTGAAAAAATTGCCATTTTATGAATGTCAATTATAGTGGACATCAGGACTATCTTCATGTAAATAATGACTCCACATTGTTATAGGAAACAGAACTGAAGCAGAAAGAATTCTTTACAAAATAGTCGAGGGAGATTCAGATTTAGAGTTGTCAGATGACGAGAGAGATGAGGATGAGTTTCAACCAGTGAGAGAAGACAGTGATGAAGAAGAGGAAGATGATGCAGAAGGCTCAATTGAAGGGACAGATGCAGACACAGACACAGATACAGACAGGGATGAGCAGGAAACTCGACGCCCTCTGTGGGCTAGGAGTAATATGTATGTTTTTTGCAGTTCCACAATTTTAAATTCAGCTGCATTGAGTATTTAAACTGTTATTATTTATTATTTATCATTTATTATTCTTTTTTTCCTTCATATCAGATTTGCACCTGTGTTACCTGGGCTTCCTGTGTGTCAAGATGACTCTACAACACGTGCAGACTGGAGTCCAATTGAATATTTTTCACAGTACATTGACAACAAGGTCTTTGAAGATTTGGCAACATACACAAATCAAAGAGAGCTGCAAAGCAAAGGAGTGTGTATGAACACTATGCCTCAAGAAATAAAAATCTTCTTTGGCATTTCAGTCCACATGGCCTGCCTTGGCTATCCCAGAATTAAAATGTTTTGGGCCAAAAAAACTAAAGTGCCAGTCATAAGTAGCAAAATGTCAAGGGATAGATTCTTCTAAACTGTTTCTAACATTGATAATAATGAGAAATGTTTCTTGAGCAGCACATCAGCATATTAGAATGATTTCTGAAGGATTATTTGACACTGAAACTTCTTTGTAAACAACAGCAGATTTATAAGCATTTCTAATGAAGAATGTTGCATTCCTGAATGCAAATTAAAGCGGCTCAAACCAAGCGCAGCACTAACAGTGAATCGAAACTAAAAACATTACTGTAACAACAAACATGTAGCGCGTCACACTAAAGCCTATTATATAATTACAGCACAACAGTTGTGAATCTTATGACAGCACTACCAATCTCAGATTCTCACCGCCATTCATAAAAAGTCACACGTTTCAGCACTGATTCTGCTCGCGTTTGGCACTTTGAATCATTTGAACACTTTAACTGTCCTACAGATGGCGCGGTGAGCTCGTGCAGCGCTCTCAGGACCATTCAGTCCGTATTTTATTAAGGTAATAGCATAATGAAAACCAAACAATTTCAATAAAAACACAGTAACCAACCTACCTACCCCTACCAGAACCGCCCCCCCTCCCCCCCTTAGTGTAAAATGGACATGCTCTATCTAAAAGAAAAAAAAAAGTGGTGCAACATAAACCAGCGAACTGCAGAATACACACATCTGTATTAATCATTTTATATGTTATTTTATTATTATAAAAAACAAAAAAAAACAAACACCACATTCCGGGATTTCTGAAATCACTACCTTCTACCACTGGACTATGGTTTGATTAACTTGATAAACCAAACTTCCCTTTTCCATTGCATGTTTCTGCATGCAAGACAGATGCACTCTTCATTCATCTCACTTTGCAATAGTAAAAATAAAAGTGTCATCTAATACTGGCTCCAGATAAAGGGAATTAACCAGCTACTGTGAACATTGCCGCCTCTCTACCGGATGAGCTTAATAACTTCTATGCGCGTTTCGAGGCTCACAACACCGCCCACACAGAGAGCGCTCCCGCGGCTGCTGCAGAAGAGGGGAGTGCACTCTCCGTCTCTGTCACGGATGTAACCCAATCCTTCCGACGGGTGAATATCCGCAAGGCTGAGGGAGTCCTGATGGCATCCCAGTCTGTGTGCTCAGATCATGTGCATTCCAACTAGCCTGAGTTTTTGCAGACATTTTCAACCTCTCCCTCTCTCTGTCTGTGGTTCCCTCGTGCTTCAAAAAATCCCCCATTGTGCCCATACCAAAGAAAAATATAAAATCACATGCTTGAATGACTGGAGGCCTGTTGCTCTTACACCCATCTTCAGCAAAGTGTTTTGAGAGACTCGTCAGAGACTACATCTGCTCTGTGCTGCCTGCCTCACTGGATCCGCTACAATTTGCATATTGTAGCAACTGTTCTACAGACGATGCTATTGCTTTCACCCTACACACTGCTCTCTCCCAACTGGAAAATAAGAACACCTATGTGAGAATGCTGTTTTTGGACTACAGCTCAGCTTTTAACACCATAGTGCCTGCCACACTTGTTGCGAAGCTCCAGACTCTGGGACTAAACAGATCTCTGTGCAGCTGGATCCTGGACTTCCTGACAGGCAGAAGTCAGATGGTTAGAATGGGCAACAACACTACATCCCCGCTGACCCTCAACACTGGTGCTCCTCAGGGCTGTGTCCTCAGCCCACTCCTGTACTCCCTGTACACACATGACTGTACAGCCACACACAGCTCCAACATCATTGTCAAATTCGCTGACGACACAACAGTGATAGGCCTGATCACCGACAATGATGAGATGGCCTACAGAGAGGAGGTGAGCACCCTGACTAAATGGTGTCAGGAGAACCATCTCTCATTCGACATCGACAAGACCAAGGAGCTGGTGGTGGATTTCAGGAGACAGAGCAGAGAACACACACACATCACCATCGACAAGACACCTGTGGAGCGGGTAAACAGCTTTAAGTTCCTCGGCGTTAACATCAGTGAGGATCTCACCTGGTCTACACACAATGATGCAGTGCTGAAAAAGGCACATCAACGCCTTTTCTTCCTGAGATGGCTGAGGAAGTTTGGAATGAGCCCCAGCATCCTCAGAACATTCTTCACCTGCACTATAGAGAGCATCCTGATGGGCTGCATCACTGCCTGGTTTGGAAACAGTAGCGTGCTGGCAACCGCGAAGCTCTGTAAAGGGTCGTGCGAACTGCCTGCCACATTGTTGGAGGTGAGCTTCCCTCCCTCCAGGACATCTACACAAGGTGGTGTATATGGAAATCCAGGAGGATCATCAGTGACTCCAGCCACCCATCCCACAGACTGGTCTCTCTGCTGCCCTCAGGAAGACGTCTCCGCAGCATCCGGTCCCGCACTAGCTGACCGAGGGATAGCTTTTTCCCTCAGGCTATCAGACTAATGAACAGTCAAAACTAATACACCCTACAGCACCCTACAGCATACTCCCACAATATGGTATGCCACACACTGCACTTTAATACAATAATCTACTTGCTACCACTGTATACCATCCATTGCATATCCATGACATTTTGTGTATCCAGTTCATGTATAATCTGTTGCACCTTAGCATATTTTTATGCGTATATATGTCTACATAATGTAGAATGTGTACATACTGTGTATAGTGTATAATGTGTAGTGCTAACTGTATGTATGTACATATTGAGTATAATGTGTAGTGCTAACTGTAAGTTTATCTATTAGTACACTGTGTGTACTGACTATATGTATGTGCATATTGCACATTGTCATCTGTTTAAGTCTGTATGGTTTTATGGAAATTGTTTCTGCAATTTCTGGAGCACGCTCCTAAGAATTTCACTCACCAAGGCACATGTGCTGTGGTGATGTTACAATAAAAGTGACTTGACTTGACTATATTTCTTTGTGGCCCAGCGTAACATACCAATTTGAAAAACTAGTGAAATGCATAGTCGATATAAAAAACTGGATGATGAGTAATTTCTTACTGCTAAATTCTAAAAAACAGAGGTGTTAATTATAGGAAAAACTCTGCATGTAATAACCTAGAACACTGTCTAAGACTTGATGGCTGCTCTGTCAATTCTTCGTCATCAGTTAGGAACCTAGCTGTGCTATTTGATAGCAATCTTTCCTTAGAAAGCCATGTTTCTAGCATTTGTAAAACTCCATTATTCCATCTCAAAAATTTCTAAATTACGACCTCTGCTCTTAATGTCAAATGCAGAAATGTTAATCCATGCGTTTATGACCTCAAGGTTGGATTATTGTAATGCTTTATTGGGTGGTTGTTCTGCACGCTTAGTAAACAAACTCCAGTTAGTCCAAAATGCAGCAGCTAGAGTTCTTACTAGAACCAGAAAGTATGACCATATTAGCCCGGTTCTGTCAACACTGCACTGGCTCCCTATTAAACATCGTATAGATTTTAAAGTATTGCTCATTACTTCTAATGCCCTGAATGGTTTAGCACCTCAGTATTTGAATGAGCTCTTGTTACATTATAGTCCTCCACGTCCCCTGCATTCTCAAAACTCAAAATTAACTGCAGGCGGCAGATCCTTTTCCTATTTAGCGCCCAAACTCTGGAATAACCTACCTAACATTGTTCGGGAGGTAGACACGCTCTGTCAGTTTAGATCTAGATTAAAGACTCATCTCTTTAACCTGGCTTACACTTAACACAATAACACATTTCTAATTTTCAAATCTATTAAAGGATTTTTAGGATGCATTAATTAGGTCAACCGGAACCGGGAACATTTCCCATAACACCTGATGTACTTGCTATCGTTAGAAGAATGGCATCTACACTAATATTAGTTTAAAAGTGAAAGTGACGTGACATTCAGCCAAGTATGGTGACCCATACTCAGAATTCGTGCTCTGCATTTAACCCATCCGAAGTGCACACACACAGCAGTGAACACACACACACACACCGTGAACACACACCCGGAGCAGTGGGCAGCCATTTTATGCTGCGGCGCCCGGGGAGCAGTTGAGGGTTCGATGCCTTGCTCAAGGGCACCTAAGTCATGGTATTGAAGGTGGAGAGAGAACTGTACATGCACTCCCCCACCCACAATTCCTGCCGGCCTGAGACTCGAACTCTCAACCCTTCGATTGGGAGTCCGACTCTCTAACCATTAGGCCACGACTTCCCATAAAAATTTGTTTCTCTCTTATTCTGAGGTCACCGTAGCCACCAGATCCAGTATGTATCCAGACCAGATGGTGGATCAGCACCTAGAGAGGACCTCTACAGCCCCAAAAGTCAGCGGAGACCAGGACAACTAGATGAGCCCCAGATACCCTGTAAAGACCTTGTCTCAGATGGCCACCGGGACAAGACCACAGGAACCAGTTGAGTCCTCTGCACCATGTGACTTTGCTGCAGCCTGGAATTGAACTGCTGGTTTTGTCTGGCCAGAGGAGAACTGCCCCCCTGACTGAGCCTGGTTTCTTCCAAGGTTTTTTCTCCATTCTGTCACCGATGGAGTTTTGGTTCCTTTCCGTTGTCGCCTCTGGCTTGCTTAGTTGGGGACACTTCATTTCCAGTGATATCGCTGACTTGATTGCACAGACACTATTTAAACTCAACTGAGCTGGATGATGGCATCACTGAATTCAAAGATGAACTGCCTATAACTGAAAAATTAGTGTTTACTATTGTCATTTTGCATTATTGACACATTATTTTCCTAATTAATGCTGTACAGTTGCTTTGACACAATCAGTATTGTTAAAAGAACTATATAAATAAAGGTGACTTGACTCGACTTGACAGTGTACTGATAAATTATACTACTGATCTATACTGTAGCTTGGTTATGAAGATGAGTGACTCTCAGCAGTGAGGCCCTGGCAGCTGGGACTTGAAAGCCTTAGTGATCTGAAACAAAAGAAGACAACAACCAGAAGGTGCAAAGTAATATGCTCATGCTTATAATTGGGAGGGAGGGTTGTGAGCAGTTTGAGCATACTTACCAAGCAGTAATGCCACGTATATGTTAAAATGAATCATATAACACTTGTATTAATCACCAAATTTGTACCATTTTCAACAAATCATCATGTGTTACACTTTTTGAACAAATTATTGTTCACATTTTTGTTCAATATTTGAGTGTACTGTTGCCATGGTGATTCACTGAAAACATCTGTTATCTCTTTCTTTGTCTTTAAATATCTCTTAGTGGGAAGCTTGGCATTTCATGCTGTTCACCAGTGTACTGTAAGCTGGGTTATAATTTTACACTGCAACTCTGATTGAGTCTTGTAGATGTGCATGAGTGAGGTATGTTCGGTGTTTGTTCTTGATAAAGTACATATCAGAAAAGACTGATTCACAGAGATAGGTTAAACCAAAAAGGCAGGCAACTTTCATAGATGCTGTGCATACACCTCTGTACTTTTCTGTGTCCACAAGGCACCAAAAGTTTGCTGCACTCTGATAAACTTTGAAGTGGAGGTCATTTTGCAATGCTAGTATTTCAATTTCCACCTGTCCAGCATCCAAGTTGAATGTTGTACTTAGTTGTTCAGCAATGCATGTGATGTCTACTTGACTGAAAGGACTTGAAATAAATGATACACATGGCTCAAGTTGATCAAAGTCAGAAAACCTGTTCTCAAACTCTTGTCCAAGTTTGTTTATGACTTGAGAGTACTTTTCTGCAGCTTTGTCCAAAGCCCCAGATGCAGAAATGTTGTCATTCAGCACTAACTGCAAGGAGGGAAAGTGCAGAAGTTTTTTTCTCTGTAAATGTACAGAGAAAATGCTCATCTTAGCTTTAAATACGTTTACAGCACATATCATGTGAGCGACAGTCTTCCCTTTGCCTTGCAACTCACAGTTCAGATGGTTCAGTTTTGCAGTGATGTCCGTTAAAAATGCAAGGTCAAGTATCCACTTGGTGTCCTCGAGCAGCAAGGCATCTTCCCCTCTGGACTGCATGAACTTTTTTATTGCACTCAAAAGTGACAAGAAATGCTGCAAAACCCGTCCCCTGCAGAGCCATCGGATTTCTGTGTGTAGTAACAGGTCCCCAGATTCAGCTGACAGCTCCTCTAATAGCACCTTGAATATTCGGTGTTGTTTGGCTCTAGAGCGGATGCTGTTTATGATCTTCACGACGGGAGTCATCACATGATCAAAGCCTGTCACTTTTGCACATAACGCCTGCTGGTGAATGATGCAGTGTTAATGTAGAATGTTTGGGAAGTCTGCATCACCTTTACATTGCGCAATGAAGCCTGCGTGTCGGCCCGTCATGGCGGGAGCCCCGCCTGCCGTCACTGACACCAGCTTTTCCAATGGTATCCTTTTCTCCTCGAAGAACCTCTTCACTACGTCGTAGATGTCAATTCCGCACGTTGCCGTTGTTCGGGGCAGTAGTGCCAGAAGTTCTTCTTTTATGGAGAAATCGTCAAACACCATTCGGATAAACACCATCAGCTGTGATGTATTGGAATGTAGAGTGGAAATGACATCAGGGCCATACTTTTCATTTTTGAACATAGTGTTTGCAATTATCTTCATTGCTCCTTTCAACACCTCTCCATCTGAAAAGGCCTTCTTGTTCTTAATCAAAAAATACGCATCTCTAAATGAAGCTTCAGCTGCTTTTTGTGACCTTTTCGCAGGCATTGTGAAAAAAGACTGTTGTATGCCCTAAGCCGCCTTTAACCCACTTCGCCCCGGAAATAAGACATACACACTTTTCTTTCACGGTCGTAAAAAATAACTCTTCCTCCCAATTGTTTTGAAAATAGCAATTTTTCTTTTACTTTTCTGCCATGTATTTCTTGATTTTTTTGGTGGTAAAAACCACATCTCCATCAGTTACACTCACCGCCCTAAACCTCACTTCCATCCGGGTCACTGGCACCAAATGTAACTGGTCCTTCTCTCCCTGCTCTGAGTGGGATTCCGGGAAGGAAGGCGGGCTCTCTAACAAGGAGGCTAAAGACCACAGCCTAATGAAATATCCTGCACACAGATTAGAATTCTTGGCTTTTAAGTGGGCAGCGTGCGACAAGTTCAGTCACTGGCTTAAAGGCCATGAGTTCACCATGTAGACAGATAATATTCTGTCCTCCTGTGATGAATGGAAACAGGAACTGAATGTAGAGCAACATCATTCACTGAACATCTTAACTCTTTAATCAGCCATGCCAAAGAAGTGTTTCATTATTCATTATGTTGACAGAAAGTGCAGACCATCAAGATGTGAACATGCCAGTGAAACTTTTATGTGTTGCGGCTTCTGAAGCAGTGGGATAAACTTTCAGTGCTCAATGGAATCCTGTAAAGAGCTATTAATGACCCGCTCACCAAGCATAACTGATTTCAGTTCATTTTGCCCGAATCCTTAAAATGTCAAGCACTTTCTAGCGTTCATGACCTGGCTGGTCATCAAGGGCAGCCACGCACTTTGTCCTTGGCCTGTCAGAGGTTTTTCTGGCTTGATATGGTACGTGATATGCATGATTATGTGAAGAAGTGTCCCAGGTGTGTCTTTAGCAAAACTCCAGAGCCTGCAGCGAGAGCCTGCTTGGAGAATATTAAAGCCACAGCCCCACTGGGGCTTGTTCACATCAACTTCTGGTCTGCTGAGGATCGGCACAACAAATCTGTGGATGTTTTAGTAATCACAGATCACTTCACAAAGCTGGCACATGCATTTCCATGTCAAGACCAAACAGCAAAAACAGTGGCCAAGAAACTGTGGGATGGCTTCTTCTGCATCTATGGATTTCCCCAACGCAACCATTCTGACCAGGGGGTTAATTTGAGAGTGAGCTGATCATTGATCTTCTCGAACTGGCAGGCATCAACAAGTCTAGAACCACTCCCTACCACCCAATGGGAAATGGTGGAACTGAAAAGTTCAACAGAACTTTGAGTAACATGGTACGGTCCCTTCCTCCTAGATCAAACAAAAGTGGCCACAGTTAGTGCAAACAATGACATTTGTGTATACAGGTACATCTAAAAAAATTAGAATATCATGGAAAAGTTCTTTATTTTTTGTAATTTAACTCAAAAAAGCAAACTTTCTTTTATCATAGATTCGTTGCACACAAACTGAAATATTTCAAGAGTTTTTTGTTTTAATTCTGATGGTTACAAAATTCAGTATCTCAAAAAATTAGAATATTTTCTCAAAGATCAATCCAAAAAGATTTACAAAACAGAAATGTTCAAGATCTCCAAAGTAGGTTTAATTATGCACTCAATACTTGGTTGGCGCTCCTTTTGCAGGAATTACTGCTTCAATGCGGTGTGGCATGAAGGTGATCAGCCTGTGGCTGCTGAGGTGTTATTGAAACCCAGGTTGCTTTGATAGCGACCTTCAGCTCCTCTGTATTGTTTGTCAGATGTTTCTCATCTTCCTCTTCACAATACCCCATAGATTCTCTGTGAGGTTCAGGTCAGGTGAGTTGGCTGGCCAATCAAGCACAGTAATATCATGGTCAGCAAACCACTTGGAAGTGGTTTTGGCACTGTGGGTAGGTGCTAAAGTCCTGCTGCAAAATGAAATCAGCATATCCATAAAGCTTGCAAGCTTATGGAAGCATAAAGTGCTCCAAAATCTCCTGGTAAATGGCTGCATTGACTTTGGACTTGATAAAACACAATGAACTAACACCAGCAGACGTCATGGCACCCTAAATCATCACTGACTTAGGAAACTTCACACTGGACTTTGGATTCTGTGCCTCTCCAGTCTTCCTCCAGACTCCAGACCTTGATTTCCAAATGAAATGCAAAATTTACTTTCATCTGAAAAGAGGACTGTGGACCATTGACCAACAGTACAGTTCTTTTTCTCTTTACCCCGGGTGAGAAGCTTTTTATGTTTTTTTTTTCTGGTTCAGGAGTGGCTTGGTTCTGGGAATGTGACAGCTGTAGTCCATTTCCTGAAGACGTCTGTGCGTGGTGACTCTTGATGCGCTAACTCTGGCTTCAGTCCACTCCTTGTGAAGCTCTCACAAGTTCTTGAATCAGCTTTTCCTGACAATCTTCCCAAGGCTGTGGTCAACTTTCTATGAATATATTTCGATACAGCACTCTGTGAACAGCCAGCCCTTTAAGCAATGACCTTCTGTGACTTACCCTCCTTGTGGAGGGTGTCGATGATCATCTTCTGGACATCTGTCAAGTCAGTAGTCTAGAGGAGCAATACACACACAAAACATGGAAAAGAGTCCAACACATTCCAATTAACCAATCAGATCTGAGGGATAACTTTTCAGGAAATATCTGTTTTAGGCTTACGATCAGGGCTAGGTGCTTCTACACCCTTTGTTAATCATTTCACACTGATTTTAGGAATAAATTATGCGTAGGGTTAGGTTTAGGGGTTGGGATTGGGTTTAGTCTATATTTTTGGACAGTAATGTTGATTTTTACGGGTTCATTTACGGAACCCGTCTTACTCGCAAAGCCCTCTGCATTGCAGGTGATCCCACTCATCCGTTACACACCTTCTTCAGTCTGCTGCCATCAGGGAGGAGACTGCGGAGTCTCCAGGCCAGGACCAGCAGACTGAGGGACAGCTTCATTCATCAGGCTGACAGGAAGCTGAACTCGCTCCCGAAATTGCCCCCCCTTCCCTCTTCTGCCCCAGGCAACACTGAACTATGAACCCCCCCAACAGGTCCCACATACCCAGGTCCTTCCACTCCCCCGTCCCACTAAAATGCGGTGACATGCACTAGGTACTTTGTGCAGTATTGGTCTGCTCACTACCTCATTCAGCATTAGAACTGACGTCATTCTACTACCTCTTCAGTCAGTTTAAATAAAAGAACCACTCTCTGAGCCCTTTGTCACTTTAATTAGACTGAATAAGCTTTTTTTGCTCTACAATCTTTTTATCTGCACTGTTTGTTCACTTCACTGGTTTGCACTCTATCTGCCATGTGCCTTGCACACCTTTATTTACCTTTATTTTTATTTTTTACATGCCCTTATTTGTATAGTTGTATTTTATATTTTATATTTAATCTGTATCTATCTGGATTTTTAGGCTATACTGTTAGTGTTATTTGTATGCACCATGGGTCTGAGAGTAACGCAATTTCAATTCTCTGTATGTATGTACTGTACATGTAGAAGAATTGACAATAAAGCAGACTTGATTTGATTGGATCCAGGATCAACAAAAGATGTTGATCCAAGAATATGTCTTACTTGGTAAAATCATGGTGACCTAAAAAACACAACGCAGACTACACCGGTTACATTTACATGCACCAAAAAGTGCCTTGCAATGCAGAAGATCAAAACATGTTATCCCTTTTCTGACTTGGTTTAGAAGCCTTGATATTTTGCCTGCATTTCGCCCTGAACACTAAGGTCCTGCAGAAGTGAATCTAGAGTTTGTAAAGCAGGGCCATAGGTATGGATTATTCTCAATATTGCTTCAGCTCTGAAAGACAACCTTGTTTGGGACAGCCAGAGTAGGTTGGTATAGCCTGCTCTCCGAAAAATGACTGAAATGTTTTTGGCTTTTCTGACAAGTTCTTGCAGCGCCAGATCTAAAGAATGCAGCAATGCACAAACAAAAACCAGGACAATTTTTTTTAAGATGTGCTTGCGAGGTGACCAGACATATTATTTGTGCCATCAAAAAAATACCCTTCCATTTTTTTCTGAAGGGTGATTCAAATGCAAAAACACATCTTTCCCACAAGAAAATAAAGTTCCAGATGTAGTGTCTGTAGTGTAATTTCTGAATCTAATTAACGTGTGTGCATTTAGATTCAAGAGGAATGATTATGATAGGCAGCTTCCATCTATTTGGCTCCGTCCACTAATGGATACCAAAGCAAGTTAGAGCTCTCTACCAACAGAGTTTGCAGCATTCCCTGACAGTATTCAAGTAATGTTGGACTCCACTGAATTGTACTGCCAAAAACCCTCCTGTTTTGTTCTTCAGCGTGAGGTGTATTCTAACTATAAATCACACAATACACTCTAGGCTGTGATTGGCACTGCACCACTCAGTACTATTAACTTTGTAACTATCCTGTATGCAGGCTGTATGTTCAGCAGACACAGTCAGTTGCCAGATTAAGGGTTCATTTTGAGAGGTGTATCCGGAGGGTGAGAGCAAACTGTTTGACAAACTCATACCACTGTCAGTATCCAGCAGCATTGACCAGCTGTTTGGTGTTACTTGATTTCTAGGCAACTATGGACCTCTGGTAAAGTCATGAGCAGTTAAACACTGAATGCAAAAAGGTAATGCTAGTGTTAAAGAAGTTTTTTTATTTTAATTTTTTCACAATATGAAAAAAAAAAATTCTGTATTTTTTATCAAATAACTGTATAGCTTGGTGAGCATAAGAGACTTTTTTCAAAATTATTAAAAACTGTAATGTGTACAAACTTTTGACCGGTAATGTACGTACATATTAATCAAACTTTTCTCTTTTTTGTTTGTTGAGGATGTTATTAGAGCTGTGATATTATTATTATTATTATTTTGCAGTAATTGTTTCAATAATTTATTCACAGTTCCTGAATAGCACTTCAGTAAATGAACATCAGTTCTTTTCATACAACCCCCCCCCCACCACCCCAGCTGGGTATGGGCAGGATTTCCCCCTACCATTTAACCAATATTAACTAAGATATTATCATATTATTCATGTTATTAAATAGGATTTTAGCCTATGTATTGCATTGCTACCTTAAATATATATTAGCACAATTTTGAGGTACTTTTTTTGAAACATTAAAGGGGTCATATGATGTGATTTAAAATTTTCCTTTCTCTTTGGAGTGTTACAAGCTCTTGAAATTGAAAGAAAGAAAAAGTGAAAGTCGTGACATTTGGCAGGTATGGTAACCCATACTTGGAATTGGTGCTCTGCATTTAACCCATCCAAGTCCACACACACAGCCGTGAGAAGTGAACACACCGTGAACACACACCCGGAGCAGTGGGCAGCTGTATCCAGCGCCCAGGGAGCAACTGGGGGTTCAGTGCCTTGCTCAAAGGCACTTCAGCTGTGGGTATTGAGGGTGGAAGAGAGCGCTGTTCATTAGACTAAAGTCCCAATGACTAAAGTCCCAAATCCAAAGAGATATTCTTCATAAAAGTTGAGACTAGTCCACGCCCCCCTGAAACAGCTCGTTCTAATACACCCCCACATCTCTACGTCAGTATGTGGGAAGATTTGCACAACACCGCCCAGATGTTCACGCAAAGAGGCGTAAAAAGGCGTACCATGTGGCCTACCAGCGACATGATATAACAAATTAATACAACTAACTCCTTAAATGCTTGTACTGAAACTGCTGCGTGTGTGCACTTTGGATGGGATAAATGCAGAGCACTAATTCCAAGTATGGGTCACCATACTTGGCCACGTCACTTTCATTTTTGAATTCTACCTATGATAACACTGTGGTAGATGCTTGTGAAGGATGGCCATGGGTTGGAAGCCTTTTATCTGTGTTTATGATCAATCTGTAAACGTTAACTGTAAAATCTGATATGGGATATGGTCATTGCGCTACTTTGGGGGCAACTTTAACTGTCTTGACTGGCATATAGGGGACATTACGGTTATGGAGGCCCCTCCTCAATGCCCAAGGCCCTAGGTGTAATAACTTCAGACCAACAACTGTTGGAGTACAAGTACAAAGGTCTCTCTCTTTACTGCTTGCTTCTTATCCTCGAACAGTACATGCTTAACCACACTCGACAGCACAGCACACTGGGAAAACACTTTTCTTAAAGGTGAAGTACAACATTACATCCCTCCCTTTGTTTTAGAAAAAGAAAATAATAATTAATAAATAAAATGTCAATACTAATTCACCCTGAGTATAAGCATGAACTACAAATGTAACTGAAAGTATATTCTCTTTTAATTATGTTAAATTATGACTGAACAAGTAAAATGAATTTAGTATAGTAAATAGAAATTAGAATCTGGTATATAGACATGTCAACTGGCTGTAATGGGAGGACCTAAACGAACTAGTCCTTGACTTAACTCAGCGTTTCTTTATAATGTTTAGCTTTTGTCTCACTCTATATTATCCATCAGTCTTGGGGGTTTCTTTCTGTTCTCTCTCTAAGGATATCTTCTTTCCATTTGTACAGGACGTTCAGAAGAATTTTGGGGACTCCTGTGCTCCTGAGTTTGGTCTACGTCATTAAAATAATCCATCAGTGGAGTTGGTATGTGGAATTAATGTGCATTGTTTCAGAGGTTTTAGATGAGAGATGTTTCTGGTGGCAGTATATTTCCCTCTTTGAACCGTAATCATTGTACCTTTAGTTTTTATGACTTTGTAAGGTTTTGAGTTGAAGGGTGTCATAAGTTTTCCCATTTTCCTTTCATGAATGAGCAAAGAAACACCCAGAATGTGAAGCTTTCTTCCTGTTATCAGAATATTGTTTCATCTTTTCCTTTTTGGAGCTATCTGTTTGTCAAAGTGTGTCATTTATCACTGGACTGTGTAAAGCGGGATCTCCTAGTAGTTTGATGAGGTGTTGCTCTATAGTTTCTCAGAAATTTGTGGAGTTCTTGTTTCCATGATTTTCCTTCAACAGTGGCAGTTGATATTGCTTTCTTGAGGGTTCTCATGAATCTCTCAACCTCACCATTGGCTTGAGGCCAGTAGGGGGTGAGCTTTCAATGGTAAATACCAAGGTGGGTTTGCAAGGTGTGGACTGGAGAACGGAGGGCCATTGTCAGACTTCATTATTTTGGGAATGGAGAATATTTTGTCCAATAATGGAATGACTGTATGTGTGGATGTTGATGATGTTATTTCCACAAAGGGGAATCTGGAGTATTCATCCAGAACAACTAGAAGATAGTTGCCAGAGGGAAATGGACTGCAAAAATCAACAGAGACATTCTGCCATGGACCTTCAGGTAAATCTGACATCTGGAGCGGTTGATGTTTGTTGTAAGTAGGTGATGTTTGACAAGGAATGCAGGCTGATATTAGTTGTTCTGCCTGCTTGTCTATTCCAGGGAACCAGACCTTTACTCTCAGCAGCTGTTTTGTTTTTGCTAATCCCTGGTGGCCTTCATGTGTGAGATCAGGGACCTCTAAAGCCCTGAAAGTCAGCGGAGACCAGGACAACTAGATGAGCCCCAGATACCTTGTAAAGACCTTGTCTCAGACGACCACTGGGACAAGACCACAGGAAACAGATGATTCTTCTGCACAATCTGACTTTGCTGCAGCCTGGAATTGAACTGCTGATTTCGTCTGGCCAGAGGAGAACTGGCCAACCTACTGAGCCTGGTTTCTCCCAAGGTTTTTTCTCCATTCTGTCACCGATGGATTTTTGGTTCCTTGCCGCTGTCGCCTCTGACTTGCTTAGTTGGGGACACTATATTTATAGCGATATTGTTGACTTGTTTGCAAATGATTGCAGATACTATTTAAACTGAACTGAGCTGAATGATGACATCCCTGAACTGCCTTTAACTGTCATTTTGCTTTATAGACTCACTGTTTTCCTAATTAATGTTGTTCAGTTGCTTTGACAATCTGTTTTGTATAAAGCACTATATAAATAAAGGTGACTTGACTTGACATGCTAAAAAAAGGCAGTCCTTTGCTGTTGCAGACTTTACTTCCTCCAGTGTCATGGCTTTAGGGACTGCGTTAGTGGCGATAAAGTTGACATGCATTTCTGTGTCAACATCATGTGTGATGGAGGTCTTGTGGAGTTGCTGTGGGTGGAGTCAGCCGCCTCTGCATTTTACCACATCCAAGTGCACGTACACACAGCAGTGAACACACGACCCAGAGCAGTGGGCAGTCGCTTACGCTAGCGGGCGCCTTGGGGAGCAGCTAGGTTCGGGGGTAGGGGCCATCAAGCGGTCAAATTAGTTGTGGTATTGTCATTCGTAGACTTGAACCCACAACCTTAGGATTAGGAGTCAAACTCTCTTACCATTTGGCCAATGCACTTCCCTGGGGTTTAGGGGTGCAATATGGGACACTTGTTGTGTTCGAAATGCCATACTACCACTTCATTCGCTTACTATTTCAAAGCATCCAGTATGTGTATTGCATTATTGTGCAAATTTCTGTATGCATCAAACACCCTGATAACCTACTATATTTAACAGAATCTGCCAAATATAACTCAAGCGGCCACTGAAATCAAGTACAGATGCTGTTATTGAATGGCATACTACCATACAAACTCGCCATATTGCCGGATGCGTGTATACTGTGAATAGTAAGTGAATGTTCTGTATGCATGGAATGTCTGGATTACCTGCTACGTTTGCTGAAATTTGATGTATGTATCTGAAGACACTGCATGGGATACTGGTTTTCAGACCGCAATGCGTCCATGTAAACTGTTTCATCTTCAAACGCTGGAGTGAAACTCGGAGGCTGGAATAGTAATTATATAACACTTTTATACATACATGCACACCTGTAAACTACAAACTATCGCTGTTTACCTAAAAAAACAATATCGTAAATAGGACATAAATTGTACTTTAATCTCTACAGCACGTTTTCAATCAAGTCAAATGGATCGCCACCTTTATCTCTGTAGTGCTTATACTGCAGTACAGATTATTTCAAAGATATTGAATGTAATAAAAGCATTTTAATATAATATATAAATACATAATACCTGTGGGAACGATCGGCTGAACTGAACTCTGCCCACGATAAACACAGCTGCCATAAGCGGCGCTGCAAAAAGATGCCCATTTGTCTCTAGTCATCAGTGATGCGAAGCGGGTAAAAAGGCGGGTGATGGAATGATTTCTAAATTGGCGACCTGAGTTTGAGGTCGCCCTTTATGGCTTTTGTTCACAAACTACTCCCCTTTTCCATCACATTATCAAGAAAATCGGAAGAGGCATTGGCTTTCAACAGAACGAAAAGGAAATGATAGAAAGGAGTTGAAATAAAACGCCTCATTACCAATAGAGTGTTATTAGGTGGAAAGCTAACCGTATAGGGTGGACGGCGGTTTTTGTTCCGCCAACGCAGTACTGGGCTTAATAATATGTGCAAGGCCGATGAAACAAACATTCGGCAAGCAGATGGCAGACAACTGGGGACGGGGCATTGAGCGACGTAAGCAACACAGACGCGGACGCATTAAAGCGTACAGGACAGTTGGCGGGGCAGAAAGGAGGGCGTGCTGGGAAGATGATGAAGGTGGCATGACGGGGAGCACTATGAGGGCAAGGCAGCAGGCCTGAGGGCATGGGATGCAGGACATTGGGCAGGCAGCAAAGGCTGGGGAGGTGGAAGCTAGAAAGTGTGGCTGTGCTTAAAGGGGTTAGTGCTGGATTGAATCAACCTACAGCCCGGCAGGAAAATTGGCATAGGAAAGAGAATTTGGTGCATGCAAACCCGGGTTCTGCAGCTGGCAGCTCAGGCTAACTAAAGGCCGGGGCATAGAAAGAACAAAAGAAACTGCAAAACAAAGCATCCCACTTGCCCATCACGAGCGAGTTAACATTTATTTCTCTTGTTTGGCCCATGTTGTGCAAAAATTCTGGCTTTGTTCCTCATACCTCCCACAGGCACCTGCAACATCAAACAACAGGGCTGGCGGGGTTTGATTTACCCAGATAATCCCATTTAAGGCCTACTGTGTCATCAACAAGAATGAAATTAGTCTTACAAGGGCCAGCTTTTGCCTGAAGGCCATTGGACATGGAGGGACAGAGAGACAGAGACACCACACTGCTGGACCAGAAAGCAATGGCAGGGCTGGATAGAACGCGTGAACCCCTGGTTATACATAAAAGATGGATGCCTTTGTGTCTCTGCATGGCTTGCAACCAAGACTTTGCTATTGTCTGGTAAATGTCCGGGGATGAATTTTGCTAGTGAATGGGTTAATGGGGCAGTGGGGAGTACCTGCAAAAGGACATTAGCAAAAAAATATACAAACACAGAGATAGTGCTTCGCACCAGAGGTCTACTGAGATAGCACAACAGAAACAAAAGGAGTTCCTGCCAAAAGCCATTTTGGAAATCAATGCAGCTTTAGTGCAAGAAACAACCAGCTCTTTCAGAACTGCATATGCAGTAGCGAAAGAAAGGTTAGCTTTCAGAAAGATGCCACCTCTCATGATTCTGCAAGAACTTAATGGTGTTGTCATAGGGAATGTGCATAGGTCAGATCATTCTTGTGCTGAAATTGTGAACCACATTGCCACAGAAATGAAAAAAGTGGTAGTCAAGAACATTAAAGAAGAAAACTCACATTTCATTGACAGTTGATGAGAGCAAAGTATTTGGGCTGACCTATTTGATAGTATTTATCAGGTGTGATGTTACAGGTGATGGGGATGTTGAGAACATCTTTTTAGATCTTGTTGAATTAAAGGAGGGTACAGATGCCAGTTCCATTTATGATGCATTGAGACAAAGCCTAAAGACAGCTGGATTAGATGATGATTTCTTACACAAAAACCTCATAAGCATTGCAACTGGTGGGGCCTCAGTTTTGACAGGTTGCAAGTCTGGTGTCATTACTAGATTTAAATCTGAATTTCCAAAGCTAAAATCCATTCACTGTATGGCTCACAGGTTGGAACTGGCTGTCCATGACTCCATGAAATCCCTGACTGCCTGCAATCATTTTGAAATATTCATCTCTAAATTGTACGGTTTATTTAATCAATCCCACAAACTGGCCCGATTGCTATAAGAAGTAGCAGATGAGCTCAGTGTTCAAATTCTGAGGATAGGGGAGCTCTTTACAATCAGATGGGTTGCCAGCAGCTTTAACACTGTGAGAGCTGTTTGGAAAAATTACCCTGCTCTGGCTAGACATTTTCAAATTGAAAGTGAAAATACTGGTACAGACAGAAAAACGTGCAACAAGCTCCGTGCAAAGAGTCTGTCTTCTCTGCTTTTTGTGGACCTTAATGGCCCTTCTTTGGAGATCTTTAACCCTGCTCCATATGTGATGTCCTGGGTAAAGGCAGGGCATCGCCTTTCTAAATCATGGGTGCCAGGGATGAAGGGAAAAGAGGCAAAACCCCGACCTCTGTGGTAAATATTTTAAAACAAGCCTGCTTTGCTGCATATATTACAACAGTGTTTGTTGGAATACATAGCCGTTTACTATTTCAGTTTTCAGTGCAATTCAAGCATAATACATATACAATACAATATACACCTTTTACACATACTCATACATAACATACTTATGTCAGATTTGGACAGGTCTAGAAATATAGTGCTATATAATGTAAGTACAATGTCTGGAAGTAGTGTATCTGTGTGCATGTGTGCATGTGCTCAGGTTTCACATATCTACAAGTAATTAATTTAAAATTACACTCACTACAAAAGACTATAATGGAAAATTGGTTTCTGTTTATACAGTATATGAGAGGGTTGGGTCTTACCTCCAGGTCTTATGAAATCTAAAAATAAACCAAATCAATATTTCATGAAATAGGCAATAGGCTTCTTGTAAAGGTATTACTTTTACTAGTAATTAGAATTGTATTTCAGTGCACTTATATTCTAACTTTTGAGTTGATCAAAACAGTTCTCTTTTGGATATATAATAACAATGAGATATTCTGTAGCCTACTGATTATCAGTTTGTCGCATGTTTAGATGTGTGTTGCACAACACATGTTGCACTTGACAATCACGGTGGGGATTGATATGGTAGTGGACCATGATGGTCATAGAAGAAGTGAAGGAGCAGTACCCCCCCAATTATGGAGGTGTAATTCGCACTCTGAACGGAACTTTTATTTTGGACAGGCGACATGACGTCATAAGGCTGCACCGCGGTCTAGCATCATTCTGCTGAAAAAAAGGTTTGTGTTTTAACGCATGCAAGGTGTTTAAAATAATACAAATCGTGCAGTCAGTCGTATATATTTTACATGCGTTGTAAAATTAATTTGTATTATTGAAAGTAACAACATTTTTACTCAACCTTTGTGAACGGTTTTGTTTGTGAGTAAAACGCATCCTCACACAAAAGGTGCGTCTCATTTTGCTCCCTACTTGGCTCCCTGTATCACGAATCAGTTTATTTTAAAACGAATTCGGCCACTGGCAAATAGTAATGACAGAAACGTTTTTAACTATTTAACTGGTGTCCGCGTTCAGCTGTGATTTTTATATGCAGACTAAAAGATCGACCGCGTATTTATTAATTTCGAAAATATGAGGAGGCTGCATACAGAAGCAACTCATTTAACTTGGATATTTTATTGCGTGTCTGTATAACAGCAAAGATAACATAATACGATATTATTCCCATTTCGTTAAAATGGCTAACAATATTAATGTTTTGTTTTTTTTCTTCCATGTGCTTCAATGTAGAAACCCGCATCATTCATTTTATGAAGTAGGCTAGTATGTGACAATATTTGGGGGAGAAGATTTTTTGATGAGAAAATATTTAATTTTCATAAAATGTAATAAATGTATCTTATGCTCACTTGCTAATGCAAGCATGCTTGTTAATATGAGCCAGTGATGTACAGTTAATGAAACAAAGCAGAACTCCTAATTAGGGGTTGGGGGAATTACTGAATATGTGTAACTTTGTTACGTTAATTTAAATTTCCAAATATGAGTAACTATTTCATTTTTTCTTAATTTATACATTAATGTAAACTGTAATGGGCAGATAATGTAAACCACAATTAGTGATTCCTCTGAATCCGTGACACTCTGCAAAAGCATCCTAAAGCTACATTTCATTTCTCATAAGTTTGCAGAATATGCAAAAATATTTAAATTTTTAACAAAAGAGGGATCATAAAAAATGTTACATTTTTTTTTCAATACTGTCCTGAATAAGCTTATTTTTTACGTAACAGATGTTTACATAATCCACAAGACAAAATAACTGAATTTATAAAAATTGCCCCATTCAAAACTTTACATACAGATTTGCATGTTGAATCTTAACTTGTCTGTCTTTAGCTGGATCCACAACTGTTTTCACATGCGTTTGTGATAGTTGTTCAAGAGTCCCTGAGCAGTTAACTGTCCACTGTTCTACAGAAAAATCCTCCAGGTCTTGCACATTCTCAGGTTTTCCAGCATCTCATGCATATTTAACACCTTTCCGACAATGACTGTATGATTTCGAGATCCATCTTTTCACCCAGTAAGGACAACTTGAGAGACTCAAACACAGCTATTACAAAAGGTGAAAACATTTACTGATGTTCAAGAACAGGAACACAATGCTGCATTAAGACCAGAGGTGCAAACTTTTTTTTCCATTTAGATTTTAGCACTGCACCTTCATGATAGCTAATGCTTACAAATTTCCCAGAAGCCAAAATAAATACATCAGTGATTGTTTTTTTTATATAGTCTGCATTCAAAATTGTGTAGAAAACTGTTATTGTTATAAAATAATATGCAAGAGGAAAAACCACAATAATACCAAAATCATGTAATGATGATAAGTTAAATTTTAATGAACATGTTGCCACAGGTTTTAGAAATTGATGAATATGTGATAAAGAAAATTGGTTATTATCTGCAGTAGAAGTAACAACAGAACATGGACACCAGGGGTCTGTTTCATAAAACAAGGTTACCAAAAAAGCCAGGCCTTTTTTTTTAAGCAATTTGACAACACATTTGCACACTACCACTCTGTACTACTCCAACTTTTACCATGTGTACCGACAAATTTTAACAAATTGCAAAAGTTTTTCATGAAGTTGTAAAATTATAAATGTATTACAAATTGTTAACTACCAATTAAACTAAATATGAAGTGTCTGTATAATTCTGATGTGCTAGTATTTTGGAAGGGCTTGGCTAATAAGACCATTTAAGACTATGAAACTGTTGCTCTGACTGGCCTCCCTGGCCAGTGCGCTGGACTGCTGAATTTAGGGAGGCGGATTGAAGGAAGGCATCCAAAGATTTGGTTTGGGTTTAGTTTTCTTCACCTGTTAAGCAGTGTCATCTTAAACACACAGTTTGTGTCCTGCAAACACAGACACGACAAAACTCCACTATTATAAGAGATGGCGTTTATTAAAGTGGGGAAAGTGAAGACTTGAGGGGAAGAAGAGGACTTCAGAGTGAAACAAGAAGATGCTGAGGAACAAGCAGGTTGGTTTGTATTCTTAAAAGTGGAGCTCATTCATGCTTTTTTTCCTGTATGAGTTGCCTGAATAAAGTGATTTTGTTTTGACATAGATCAGGTCGCCCCATGTGTGCAGACATGTTGAGATCACAGGACCAAATTTTGTCTTCATTTTTACAATGTGTCATGCACTTAATTATGTAAAAAAATAGTAAGTAGCCTTATAAAAATCTAAAGATACTTAGTGTAACATTTGACAGTAAATGATAACCATTAATTTCTATCACTTAATTATGCAAAGCAGTCTATCTAATAAAAAGCAGTGCTGGTGTGTGACAACAGTTTAAAAAACCAGGGGTGTCAAACTCAATTCCTGGAGGGCCGGAGCCCTGGCAGAGGTTTTGTTCCAACCTTGCTCCAACACACGATATCTTGTAGTTTTCAAATAAGCCTGAAGGACTTGATTAGTTGGATCAGGTGTGTGTGTTTAATTAGGGGTTGAATCTAAACTCTGCAGGGCTCCGGCCCTCCAGGAATTAAGTTTGACACCCCTGGTTTAAAGAGTAAATTCAAATCCTAAACCAACTTTTTTTAGGTTAATGATCTGTAAGAATGGGGCTTTATTAGTGCTGTTCATTGATTCGAGATACTTTTTGGACATTTGAGTATAAAGTGTTTTAATTCTACAATATATGGTGTAAAAAAGCCGCCTGACGGTGCTGCCCTTTCAGGTTGGACGCGGTGGCTACTGCAGTTGATTTTCCTATGGGATGTTTGGGGTGGGTAGCGTGATGTAAGCGGGTGGCAGGTGACGTAAGCAGTTTCCAGCTCACCACGTACCTTGGTAACGAGCTACGACCACGCCCTTGGCAGTATAACACCATCTTGTTCCGTCTCAAAAATCACATGTAGCGGCTGCTTTACTAGCACCGCGGATGCCGATCGCGATCACGCGGAGTTAAGAGCCAGCTGCTCGAATTGATATGGCTGTGTCCACAGACACCTCGCCATCCTCCACTTCAGGTGAAGGTGGGGAGAAAAGTCCCTCTACTTCAAATGAAGCTCTGTTGCAAAGCTACTTCAAGGTCACTACAGTCACTCTCCATTTTTTAGCGACTCTGACAGCAGCTGTGTCAATCAATCCGTTACTGCGGGTCTCAGGTTCACGCCCCACCCGCTCCAGCCCCGCCCCTCGTTCGTCCCCTATATCTCCGCTGTGCTCTATCCCACTTTTCAGCATTTTTCAAATATTGCCAGTGTGGGGTGGAGTCAGGCTCTGAACAGGGGTTTAGTTACCCTTTAATGGCTGGGAAAAAAATTTTGACCGTACATGTTCTCAATTCACTGTTGCTTAAGTGCTTTTAGTCTGTCTTGTTTTGGAAAGCCTGATTCCAGCTGTTTATTTTTGTAACTTTGTTTAAAAATTAGCAACTAAGTTTCTAAATGCACGATATCCCTGAACTGCTGGTTGAACTTTGTTTTTTTTTTTGTAGAAATAGAAATTTCTAACAGGAGAGGAGTAAAAATGACGATTAGGAAAAACTACAGCATCCATTTTATTCCTACTAATACCATGTTATCAAAATATTATGTATTACAGAACAGCCTTTCTGTGGCCCCACGACCCCAGTGAGTGAAAATCTACTAGCATCTCGACCTTCTGAGCTAAAAAATGACACATCCTTTGCAGAAACAACACAAAACCAAAGATTTGTACCAAAAATGAATAATATTACTGACAACATTGAAGTGCTGATTATTAAAATAACAAAAGTTGTAAATGAAGATTTACATATTGCTTGTAAATAGTGAGATCAATCGTGATTACTTATATTTATGTATTGACATCCGTTGTATTTTAAAGGGAAGCTACATCCAAAAATGAAAAGTCTCTTTATTATTTACTCAACCTGTCATCACATATGTACCTGACTTACTTTCTTTAGATGAACACATACAAAGATTTTTAGAAAAACTATCCAACTCTGTGAGTCTATATAATGCAACCCAAAAAGTCCACAACAACCAAGATGGCAAACCCATACAACCCTAGTGGATGAAACAGTGTCTTCTGAAGCGGGTCGAGAGGTTTTGGAGAAAAATAATGTTTTAAACTGTCAAAACTATAAAACATTACTTCTGGCCAACTGTCATACATTCATGCATTCACACTTGACGTAAAAGTTAACACATTGTGAAGTGAAATGATGTAAAAGCCACATTGCATGAATGCTTGTTTGAGAATGCTTTAATGCTGGTTAGTGAGTATGCTTTAATGCTGGTTATGTTGGTTATTTTTTGACATTAAAATAGTGTTAACAGTATTTTTTTTTTATTTGTTTTGTTTTTCCATTTTAGATCTGATCATACTGAAAGAAGAAAGTCAAGAACTGAATGAATCAGAAGAGAAAGATAAGTCTGAGAAGCTTCACGATTTCAGTCGTAGTGGAGAAAAATCCCATCAGACTGGAAAGGCGTCCTCACGAAAAAGAGCTCAAAAGACAGAATCTAATAGTTATTTTACCTTGTCAGTGTGGAAAGAGTTTCAATCAAAAACAAAACCTTGAAGTCCACATGAGAGTTCACACTGGAGAGAAACCTTTCAGCTGCCAACAGTGTGGAAAGTGTTTCACTCAAAAAGGAAACCTTAAAAGTCACTTGAGAATTCACACAGGAGAGAAGCCTTTCACCTGCAAACTGTGTGGGAAGAGCTTCACAGCAGAACCAAACCTTAAATATCACATGAACATTCACAATGGCGTGAAGCCGTTCACTTGTGATCAGTGTGGAAAGAGTTTCACCCGTAAAAAGTAACCCTCAATTATCACACGAGAAGTCACTCTGGAGAAAATGGTTTAATTTGTCATCACTGTGGAAAGAATTTCAGTCATAAAGTAAGCCTCAAGACTCATATGAGGCTTCATACCGGAGAGAAGCCTTACACGTGCCCTCAGTGCGGAATGAGTTTCACATTCAGCATCCCTTGATTCCCACATGAGAAGTCACACTGGAGAGAGCCCTTACACCTGCAAAGTGTGTGGGAAGGGCTTCTCGCTAAAAGGAAATCTCAACACTCACATGAGAATTCACACTGGAGAGAAGCCATTCATGTGTGTTCAGTGTGGAAGATGTTTCACACGTAAAGGAACTCTTTAATTACCACATGAGGATTCACTCAAAGAGGAGGACTGTTTTATATGTCACCGAATGTGGAAAGTGTTTCCCAGACATGAAACACCTGAACAGGCGTGTAATAATTCACTGGCGGAGAGAAGCCTTTTTGAATGTCAGCAGTGTGGAAAGGGATTCCAGTTCAATTAAAAACCTTAAAACTCACATGAAAAATTCATACCAGAGAAAAAACTTTCAAATGCAATCACTGTGGGAAGAGTTTCAGTTATAAAGTAAGCCTTAAGACTCACATGAGACTTCACACTGGAGAGAAGCCTTAC
Source organism: Cyprinus carpio (assembly GCF_018340385.1). Lineage (NCBI taxonomy): Eukaryota > Metazoa > Chordata > Actinopteri > Cypriniformes > Cyprinidae > Cyprinus > Cyprinus carpio. Next base: position 931,309 of record NC_056610.1, on the reverse strand, counting down.
ACGTGCCCTCAGTGCGGAAAGAATTTCACATATACAGCAACGCTTAATGCCCACATGAGAACTCACACTGGAGAGAGGCCGTTCATATGTGGTCAGTGTGGAAAGAGTTTCACACGCAAAGGAAACCTTAATTACCACATGAGGATTCACTCAAGAGAGAACAGTTTTAAATGTTATCAGTGTGGAATGAGTTTTACTGATAAGAATCACCTTAAGAATCATGTAATAACCCACAGCGAAGGTAAGCCGTTCATGTGCCATCACTGTGGGAAAGAATTGCACAAATAAAAGCGAATCTTGAGGTTCACATAAGAGTTCACACTGGAGAGAGGCCTTTCACATGCCCCCAGTGTGGGAAGAGTTTTACACTTAGAGGGAATCTTAAGACTCACATAAGAGTTCACACAGGAGAGAAGCCTTTCACATGTCTTCAGTGTGAAAAGAGTTTTACATATCAAAGAGACTTGAAACATCATTTGCAAACTCATTCTGACAAGAAATTACAGTGTTCCGAGTGTGGAAAGGGATTTCAGAAAAATAGCAATTTTAAAAATCACCTGCACATTCAATCCGAGAAGGCGATTTTCATTGTCATCAGTGTAATAAGAAATTTATTTTGCCATCACACTTACAGATACATAAAGAGTCATGCAGATGTGAACGCTATTTGTGTTCCATGTGTGGTAAGAGGTTTAAATGGCTCAGCGATTTAAAATGGCACCAGAAAATCTGAATCTGTGTGAAATTGAAAATTTCACCTCAGCTGAATCTTGAGGGGCCAAAATCTGATTATCCAGCTTCATGACAATTTGCCTTTGTATATCTTGAGGCTTCTTATTTCCTTTTGCCATGTACATATGAACTTTTGTGGCCACAGCTCACCATCTCCTTTGCTATATAAAATATTGAGTGGTTGCGGTAGACACCCTCTAATTTTGATTCTATAGTGGCGTCACTCCATTCCATATGTTTATATCTCGGAATTGTAATATTAGGTTCAACTTCTGTCTTGCTGTGAATTGCTACAATATATATAGTATAAGACTATAAATTAAAGGACATAAACTGAATGAAAAACTGAAAAATGCACAGTTAAAGATATGTTATCTGGACTTTAACATGGATGTTGGGCATCATCTGGTGACATCTTGAAGCAAAGTTGTGTAGAAGCAGTCCCACTTCTGATCTTATGTGTTTTTAGCTTATACAATGGAAAACATTAACACAGCATTACAAAAATGCATTAAAGGTTAAAGTATAAATCAGCTTTGATGCAAATGCCTGGTATAATCCATTTGATGGCATGTGCGAACAAAGATGCACTAGAAAACTGATCTCTGATCTCTGTCCAGTGTCTGCACTATTTCTCTCCAGAAGTTCTGAGTAATAAAAATGTCTTGTTAAAAATGTACTTGTTTAAAGTTTAAATTATGTGTGTCTTTGAACAGAAACTTGTCAATGTAGACATCTTTTTTTTATCTCCATTACTTTGTTGTTCTGTCAGCTTGTTTTTTTTTTCCAAATGTGAAACAATTGCCTGGCCCACTTTGTGAATAAACTAGTGTCCATGCGCAAAAAAACAAAAAACAAACAACATTAGCTGAGTGTACAGTGTATGAAAAATATACTGTTAGAAAAATATGGCTTTGCATGTAGGTATGCACATAATATCCTGATGATGACATTTATGTCACACACTGTCTGTAAACCCTAGTGTACACCTATAAACAAAGTACAATGTGGTGGATTTATAGAATCTGTTTAATAGATTTACAGAAGTAGTTGTTAAGAATGCTTCTTTTTTTTTTCATATGTAATTACCATGCAATTCATCACCCAATGGGAAGCAATCGGCATGGGGCCCACTCTTATTTCTTGTGCTTCACTGCACATATCCACATCCCACCCTTGTGTATCAGCTGTTGCTTGCTGTTGTATGAATACCTGGCTAATAAGCTGTTAAGGCTCCTGAGTATAGAGAGTATGCACGTGACATCACCGTCAGCTGGAGTAACTGCAGTTCCACCCACTGAGTGGCAAAAAGACTAAATGACAGCATTGGATTTCAGCGAGAAAGCTGTGACAGAAACACACAAAACACACATCTAAAACAACAAATAGATCTGACAAGAAACCTGAAGTATATTTTACAGACTGCCAAAAGCTACAGAAGAAAGAGAGAAGCAAATGGATCCCTGCAATTCAAAGAAACAAATGGACTCTAGGCAGCGAAACGCGGATTTATTTGTTATCATTTTATGTTAATGTTGAATTTTGCTGCAAAATCATACCCTATATATTGTATTGTTATATATCATGTTGACTACTCATCAGTTAAGTATTTACCATCTTATATTCTGCGTAACTGGATGAAATATTTAAATAAACACTGACAAAAACTATACAAGTTTTGGGTTGGACGATATATATATAACATTTATATGCGATAACCCGGATTTAGACCAACCTACTCTTTTGTGGTCCCCGGTGTTGGAAAAAGGCACATATAAATGTCAGGAAACACGATTCCTGGCTGCACAACAATATTCATGAACCACTGGATCTTTGATAAGTTGTAAGGAAAACTATATAAAGTCCAACAGCCTTTAGTTTAAACTGATTATCTTTGTTTTTTTACTTGCGTTTTCACAGCATCCCTATTAAATTCAGTCATGCAGATCTGTAGGCTCTATTGCCACTCAGTCGGCTGAGGGGTTGTGTTCTGGCGGGAAAGTGACGTCAATGAAAATACCTTCAATTATGCTGATTGGATTTTTACCTAACTTTTTCTTAAGCCACTGCCTGTAATGACGGTTTTAGCAATCCTATAAGATTATTGCAGGCCATGCGCAATGCGACGTGCATCATGCACTAGTGGTACAAAAAGAGCATGATAAATCAGGATGATGACACCTATTGATTCATACACTACGATGCACATTACTACAGAAGAAAAACGTCATCAGCATGCACTAGTGGTACAAAAAGAGCATGATAAATCACACTTTAGCAGTTGTATTTTTATGTGTGCTGAAAAAAGTGGAAGCGGCCAAAGAGGAAGGGATAGGAGCTTGAGGTAAACGGTTTTATACTTTAGTGCCATGTCGCATTGATTTCATGTCGCAATTTTATTGGTTGGTCAGTAAATGTGGATCATAACAGCAAACACAGTGTGATGATCATGTTGTATCGCAGGCTATCTTTGGTCACAAGACCGTGACAAACAATGGCCGTGTTTGAACCTCTCTCACTGTATGACACAGAAAAACAATTGCTCGGAAACTGAACGTTATTTACAACATTATTACTTGAAATCCATTGCCTCAGACAAACCGTATGAGGAGGTTTTCACAATAGCAAACACAAGAGTGACCAGCTTTACCAGTCAGTAAAGTGCTTTAAATGAACCTGGCATTACAATGGCTGATGGTACCACCTTCCGCACACGCATCCCTCTCTGTTGTAAACAACAAAGGCATCCATTCACTGGTGATTTTGTTACTGATTCACATGGGCTTCGTTCAAACCTTTTAAGTCTGAAAATTAAAGCTAAAAAAAAAAGCTAAAAACACTTAAAAAATGACATGAGAATATAAAAACACTAATTTAACAATTACAAATGTCACGGAACTCACAAACAGGATGATCCAAGTGCAGCATTAGAATTAACAAAACAAAACAAAACAAAACAAATCAAAAAAAAAAACAAAAAAAAAATAAAAACAAAAACGTAACAGAAAACAATCAACCAGCAAACAAGACAAAGAAAACCAGGCTTATATGGAGGATGTTAACAAGGTAAATGAGACACAGCTGAATGAAATGAGACATGATTGTCAAAGCAAAGGGTGATGTGAACTGAAGTCCAGAGAAACAAAACAAAACTACAAAGTGTGCCCTCTGGTGGCTATAAAGGGCACACCAACTAGACCCCACGACATTGCCCCCCCCCCTCTACGGAGCGGATACTAGACGCTCCATGAAAAGTCAATGAAATCCAGGAGGGAGGTGGAACAGAGGTGGACCTGGGGGTGGGATGGCGGGCCAGGTCCATGTAGAGGCCCAGAAACAGAGGTAGGCCAGAGGGCCGGGGTGGAGCCAGCAAAGAAGGAGGCCAAAGCGGGGCTGGCGGGGCTGGAGGAACAGCGAGGCTCTGGTCGAACAACAACCCCAGCGGGCGACCAGGGCAAAACCAGGAGCTTGGCAGACCGCAAAGGCAGAGCTGATGACCACCTCAACAGAACTAACAGGGCCGATGAACCTCCTAGCAGCTCAGGTAGTACTGCAAAGAAGAGCACAGAAAAGTTAGTAACAACTTTGATGGCTGTAATGGGACAGGCAGATAATTCCACCACAGTCTCCTTGGCCATGACAAGGCAGACTGGAAGTTCCGGAATGGACAGCACCACCCAGAGGGGAGCTGAAGCAGATGCCACCACCTCGAGGGGCTCCACCACAGCACCCACTGCCTCGGGAGGAACTAGAGCAGACTTAGTAGTGGACTCTTGGACTGGAACGAGCTTAGGAGTGAACTTATAAACTTGCGTAAACTCTGAAGTGAACTCATAGATTAGAGTGGTTTCTGAAGTGAATTCTGAGGGCTCACGGACTGGAGCGGGCTCTGGAGTGGATTCTAGAGTGGACTCGGAGGGCTCACAGATTGGAGTGGGCTCTTGAGTGGACTCTGAAGGTTACTGGACTGGAACGAGGCAGAGTCTTACAGCAGGTGAAAGTAGGCTCTGGAGTGAGCCCTTGAGTGGACTCGGGAGGAGGCTCAAAAGACTGGAGGCGGCTACTCTAAGGTGGACTCTGAGGTCTCATGGACAGGAGCGGGCTCTTGAGTGGACTTTGAAGGCTCACCGACTGGAGCGGGCTCTGGAGTGGACTCTGAAGGTTCACCGACTGGAGTGGGCTCTGGAGTGGACTCTGAAGTCTCACAGACTGGAAAGAGATCATAAGTGGACTCTGTGGGCTCACTGACTGGAGCAGACTCTAGAGTGGACTAGGGGTATGCTGGAGTACTAGCATCGTGCAGAATCAGGGGAACCACACTTTCTGCGCGACCAGATAATTGTCGATGTGCACCCTGCTGAAAGACGCCATTGCGACCCAAATTTCTTATAGGGTCGCAAATGGTATCACTGATTGTTTTTGTACTCTACTTATGTGTTATGCTATGATTTAAATATGAGTATTTATTAAAACAGAAATGTGTATTTTAAGAATACACGTTTTATAACGTGCTCCCAGCATTCAACATAAGTTGGCTTCAGCCCCGCGATGCGTGGAAGGCTAGACTGAGCGGCTGGTTACTCGCGCTGTGTCTCGGAAAAGACGAGAGAGCCGTCTCATGAACAGCAAAGCCACTGGGCTGAGCTCTCCTTCAGGACGCTCCGCATCCCTCCTGCACCTGATCGAACAAATACAAATCATGATTTAAATAAACAGAAAAAAAGAGCGAAAAGCGAAAGAGCTCAATTCAGCACCGCGGTGTTCTGGTGTTCAGGGAGCAGGCAGAGACACGTCTCAAAGTCTTCTTGCTTATGTACCGACAACAAATACATACAAAATATGTCGAAATACCCGCGGTTCTCGAATCACTTGTAATTACTTAGGTGCGTGATTTCGACTAGAGCAGCTGTTACTACAAGCGCCATTGTTAACTGACAAGCTGCACAAATCCACTTTCATACAGCGTTTATTTGCGCACTTGTCGTAAACACTGCTCCTGTGTAGTACATCTCTCTATGTGGAATCAGCACCTGATTGGATTTACCGGCTGTTAAGAACCGCACCCCTAGTGTAGACGAACGATGATGACGACACCTATTGACTCATAGCACTACTATGCACATTCCTACAGAAAAAAACCAGTCATCACATGCACTAGTTACCAATAGTGAATGCTGATGACTTGTTTTTGCAAAAGAGCTGATAAATCACACGGAGTTAGGGCATTTGATTTTTATGTGTGCTGAAAAAGTGGAAGCTGCGAAAGAGGAAGGGATAAGCGCTTGAGGTAAACAGTTTTATATGGGAAGTGCCCTGTCGCATTTTTAAGTGTTGGTCAGTAAACCGTGGACGTACAACAAACACGTTTGATGATCTGCTGTAATCGTAGCTACTTTTGGTCACAAGCTGTGACAACAGGCTGTGTTGAACCCTCTCTCACTGTATGACGACAGCAAAAACCATTGCTCTGAAACTGACGGTTATTACAAAATGTATTACTTAAAATCCATGAGGAGGTTTTCACAATAGCAACACAAAGTGTATTGACTGTGTAGTAGAACCAACAACTTTACCAGTCAGTAAGTCCTTTAAATAAACCTGCTCACATGGCTGAATGATACCTACCTCTGCAGTACTAGTATCGGTACCAAGAATGGTTCCTGTGAAAATTCCAAATGAGTGATCACCCTATCCCCTTGGAGGAGGGACTTTGGAGGGAGGCAGGGCATGTGCGTGCCATTAGGTAAAGTAGATTAGAGATGCAACCTTTAATAAAGATATATTCTTATTGATGTTGTTAGCATAACTGTTGCAAAATAAACATACATTTTTAGAATTTAAAAATATGCTATATAAGTATAAAAAACGAATATATATTAAACTTTTTACATATATAAAATGTATATTGTTATTAAGCTAATCTTCATAATCACAATCTGCCTACTTAAACCATGCTGCTTCAGGCATATATCCGGTGAAATATACGCAGGACAATGTCATACTACTATTTTTCTCCCGACTTTAGTCCAGCCACAACTACCTAAGAGAAGAGCTTTAATCCAGTCTTGAAGAGGATGACAGTACTTGGTCTCCAGCCCTTCCTCACATATCCGGCGGTAATTAAACTACGGCACAAAGGTGAGCAGATGATGTTTCAACTCTCCTCAAAAGGCGAAGGATTTTGTTACTTCACTGTCACACAGAAGATGTATTCTAGAAGTCGGAAGGCAGTGCCTAGCACGCCTCCATCCTTTCATCTCAACAAGATGAGGTCTGGTGGTGATCCCAACTGCCCTGAGTAAGAGACATAACAAGGTGGCCATGGACACTTGTTATGTCTTTTTGGAACCTTGCTCCCTGTCCTGTAACGCTCGCCCACTGACTGGTAAATAATAATTGATTTATTTTATTTATTTTTATTTATTATTACTATTTTTCTGGCCAATGGAGAGCAGGTTCACTTAAGCTTTTGCCCAGTGGGCCTTTTGGGGACATGTCTTGTGTTGAAGTGGACTGGTCACGCATCAACATTTGTTTCTTTTGTTTATGCAGACCTGCACTCTCGGTAATGTGCGGTCTGCTTTGGCTTTTGAACATAGCCCTGATACAAGAGTCCCATTTAAAACAATGCGATGTGGCACGTTTATTACAAACTGGCAGCCTTCTCTTGTGCTCGTAATAAAATTAAGGGGGTGCTTATCTTAGATGATAGGAGGTTACATTTAACTATTGAACATACCAGGAATGATGATGAAAGTAGATTTGTTTTTATACGTTGTAAAATACATAATGACTTGAGGAGAATGAGGTTTGCACTGGTCTCTATTTACTGCCCGAATGAGGCAGACAGTGCATTTTTCACAAATATTTCAAATATATTACTTGAGCAGATTGATTGTCCTTTAGTGATGGGTGGTCATTTTAATGCTGTCTTATATCCTGCACTGGATAAATCTCACGCTGATACTACAGCTAACCCATCCTCTAAGTTATTGAATCAATTTATCGTGGAACCTAATGTAATCGATCTTTGGAGAATCCAGAATACTACTTCTAAGGACTTTTTTTCTAATAGTCATAAGACTTTCTCTAGGACAGATTACATATTTCTCAGCCCATCTCTAATTTCTTATTTTACTCCTTCAATCTCTATATTACTAAATTTTATTGTCTGATCACTCTGCAGTGTTATGCAATGTTTACCTTTACAACATTAAGACCAAGGCCCCTAGATGGCATCTTAACACATCATTACTAAAAAATCAAACAATCATTAAAAAGATCATATAAAGGAGTTTTCTCAAAATTAATATATCTTGTGATGTAGACCCTCAAATATTGTGGGAAACGACAAAGTGGCAATATGAGGATTCTGAATACCTTTTTCTTCTGCTGTTTGCCAAGTTTAAAACCCGGCCAATTTACACAATTAGAAAATAAGATCCACTATTTCAATCTTACAAAAACAAAATTTTTCTGATCAACAAGCTACACGATTGTCCCCCTTAAAAAGAGGAATAGTGGACTTTACTTTCACAATCAAAGGCAGAGTTTATTTTACATAGAACGAGGCAAAAAATATTATTTTGAATTGGAGAGACCTAGCCACTTATTGGCCCTCAGGCTGAGGGAATGTGAGTCTAAGTCATACTGTACAATACAAGTGCAATAAAATCTTCAGATGACCAGGTAACCACAAATCCTATGTTAATTAACAACATATATTAAGTAGGGTTTTACACAAATCTGTACAAAAGCGAAACCGATTTTGATGAGTCAGTTTGTAGAGAGTATTTGGATAAATTAGAACAACCTCAGATCACACAGATGGATAAAGACTCTTTGGAGGCCCCTTTAAGTTTGGAGGAGCTTCATGAAGCATTAAAAAGCCTTCAGAAGGGCAAGTCACCAGGCCTAAATGGCCTTCCTCATGAATTATATTTAGAAATATAGGATGTGGTAGGGACTCTCATGCTTGATTCATTTAATTTTGCATTTGAATATGGTACATTTCATAGAGACTAGGGGTGTCAATTTCGACAAATTCTCATGATCAATCGTTGTTTAACAATCAATAAACAAATAAACAATTAAAAATGCAACAACAATATAAAGAAATAAACCTCCATGAACTGGTGTGCAGTGACACAAAAACGCAAGCGTCCTCACACAAAGGAAACGCTAGTAGGATTATAAAATGAATCCATTGATCATTTAATATAATTATTTAATTATACAAATCTAGCTAATATAACACCGTCTCAGATGTGCACTCTGAGAACTGGTTTATGTGTACGTCTATGTCAGCAAGTTTTTGTTACTGTAAGTTGGTTATTTTCTTATCAAATATGCATAGGATATTGTGCATATTAAGGAAAATCTGGAGAATGCAAAAAAGCCCATCTACTTGTGAATGCCCATTACGTGTTAAAGGCCTATGCCATTTAGTTATTGCCCACTTGAGTGGTCTTGAAAGGAGATTTACTTACCTGACATGGATAACATTTTAATACTTATATATTACTTGCTCATGAGCTAAATGTACCATTTAAGTTAAATGATATGCTAATCTAGTTCGAAAAAATAACGATCTGATGACACAGTCTATGTACACTGGATGCGGCTCGGCGCAACAAAACCCAACCCCAGACAGTAAACTGATGCCCCATTCTGTTTCTGATGCACTTAAAGCATTGTACGTCTTAATTTATTATTATTATTATTATTTGTTTTTGTATTAATTAAATTTTCCTTGATAATGTTAATTGAATGACAAAACAGATTGGTTTCTTCTTCAAATAAAACTTTATTTTGCTGTCATTTTCCAAAAACCCATTTGACAGTTTGTAATTATAAAACACAGTTCCAACACATTTATTTTGTGCCCATTTACACTTTAAAGAAAACAAATAATTTAACACATGTGATGCATTAAAATAATCTTAATTTGAAAGTGAAAGTTGTGACATTTGCTAAGTATGGTAACCCATACTCAGAATTGGTGCTCTGCATTTAACACATCCAAGTGCACACACACAGCAGTGAGAAGTGAACACACGCAGAGCAGTGGGCAGCTATATATCCAGCGCCCAGGGAGCAACTGGGGGTTCAGTGCCTTGCTCAAGGGCACTTCAGCCATGGGTATTGAGCAGGGTTGGACTGGTAATCGGGCATACCGGGCATTTTCCCGGTGGGCCGACGCACCTAAGGGGCCGACAGAAGGTTTTTTTTATTGCCGTGGACCATCACTTTGACCGACAGCATGCTGCCAGTGGCCCACATTGGTTTGTCTCCTGTACTGACAGTAAAGCACATCCAATCAGCAATGCACTATAGATGGAAGCTTATGAAAGTATTTTTGCTCCCCTTATATAAAGAAACAGAACATACTTCCTCTTCTGGCTTTCCCCACATTTTCACAGCAGCTTTATCAAGAACATACTTCCTCTTCTGTGAGTGAAGCGGGCAAAAGAGCCAAGCAGGAGGAGGAGAGGAGAAAAAAGTTGAATCGGTAAAGTACTTCTGACAGGACTCTCAACGGAGGCAAGCATCTAACCCATTACCTCTAATGTAAAAAGGCGCCATGAGTGTAGAATACGTAAACACTTTTTAATAAAACATGAATTATTCCCCCGCGATTTTTTGGCCAAGTCAAGTGTGTTCAGAGGTTTCCATGGGCCATTGCGAATAAAGCTAGATTTAAATAAAAAAGACACTAAAAAAGATATTGTCGGACCTGACGTTTTATTCTTTTCCAAAACAAGATATGATATGAGTGTGATACATAGGCTGTGATACATACAATACCAGTCAAAAAAGTTTGAACAGTAAGAAAGATCCAACAGAAAGATCCAAAGAACAGCATTTATCTGAAATAAAAAGCTTTTGTAACATTATACATATACTATTCAAAAGCTTGAAGTCAG
>NC_056610.1:858692-920550 GCF_018340385.1 Cyprinus carpio | reverse complement strand
ATTGAGGGTGGAAGAGAGCGCTGTTCATTAACTCCCTTCCCCTCCTACAACTCCTGCCAGCACCAAGACAGCACCTTCTGGTTACAAGTCCAATTCTCTAACCATTAGGCCACAGCCCCCATTTAATTCATTTAAAATGCCTAGATATTTGTGTAAAACACATTCCTTAAAAAAAACAACAACCAATAAAAATGTTTGTTGCATGAATTTTGCAACATTTAAAACGTATAGAGAAATTTCAGAAATATTAATTTCAAATTTTTTGCACATTTAATATTAACTGTGCAACAATTTTAGCTTTAAACATTTAAAAGAACACATATGAATTCTATTAACTATTTTATGTACAGAATGAATGTTAATTTTAACGCAATTATGATACAAACTTCATGTGCACATGAAGGATACATCACAGCATACCTAAAGTGCACATCACTGATTTCAGTTCAAAAAGATCAGCATGTTAACATGTTCTGGAGTTAGTCTTGTGCGAAGTCTGTTGACCGTCAGAAACCTGGTGGCATTCGCTTTCCACCAATCCAATGGACTTCCTGGTTGTTTACTTTGCTTTCCGAGTCATTGATATCCCGTGGGAAACCTGGTGGCATTCGCTTTCCACCAATCCAATGGACTTGTATCAAGGGAAGGAGGCTGTTCTCTAAGAAAGTTGTTTACTTTGCTTTCCGAGTCATTGATATCCCGTTAATTGTAATTACTTCCGAGAAGCATCCGAAGGGCTCTTTTCCCGTCATCACATTCAGCTTGGGCCTGCTGCACACTTTGAGTAACCCCACTGTTTGGATTTGCGAATGCCATTTCGTGCAGCTTTGCGTTGGCAGCCGGCCTCTCTGATGTGGTTAGAAAACCTAGATGTTTGTGTCTGGCATCCAGCATCGTCGCTATCATTGATGGCTTTGATGGGAGTGCACTAGATTGAACCTAAAGTAACGAATTTAAGCGATTAGGTGGTGCATCGCCTATGAAATTATTTTGTATAGAATGGATGTTTCTCAAAACGTCTCTTTCCTGCATTCGTTGCACCAATGAGGCATGCACTTTTACTTTGAACTCTGTCCTCTTCGTAGGACTGTATCAGGCCGATGCGGTGAAGTTTTACAAGAACATAATGATGCGGCCCCAAGGATGCGCTGTTTCGACATGTTATTTTAGCTTTGATTGAAATAAAAAAACAGTGTTCATCCTTTTGGCGTGGATGAACACAAAAGAGCATACACAGCATTACAGTGATAGGCAGAGGGACACAGATGAGACCGTGACAAAAGAATTATTGAAATAAAAGTCCGGTTAGTTTGTTTTCTTGGGCTTACAAAAAAGTGTGCCCGTCAATTTCATAAACCCAGATTGGCATGTCTGATGGCAGATGGAGATATTCTGTGACGATTTCATACCTTTTTATGGAACCATGACACTGCTATTACTTGGCCGTTCTGGGACAGTCTCAAGCCCTCCCGGTTTTCATCCAAAAATCTTAAATTGTGTTCCGAAGGACGGGACACACCGGGTTTGGAATGGACATCGGGGTCAGGGATTAATGACAAAATTTTCATTTGGGGTGGGAGTTATCCATTAAACGTTAAATTAAGGTTCGGTAACAAGCACTTAATCAATGACATTAGCTATGGTTCATCCAAAGTTTGAACTTAATTTGAAACGTCATTTTAAACTAATGCGCAAAAACTGTAATATTTCATAAAAGCACAGGACTAAAGCAAACGTTCCATCCAAAAGTTGTCAATTCCCTGATAAAACTGCATTATATATATAACTAAGAAAACGTAGGAGAAGCCACTTTTAATGGCTAAATACATTCTATATTTGGATTTTTATTAATTCCTCAGACCATGAAAAAATGCACCTCAGGGTTTGTACAGGCGAAAACACAATAAATCGTGTACCCTGTCATGTTTTTGGAAGGTTCAGATGCCTGCTGTTTGGGAACGCACGTCATGTAAATTCAATTATACAGAAAACTACTTGATGGCAGACTTTGTTCAGGCATTTCCGAACACCAAACAACCATTTAAAAAATGATGTGCACACGAAGATCGGTCAGCTGGTTAGTCTAGTTATCCCATCTTCCCATGTCGGGCGAAAGGTCATGTGACTTTTTGAGTGCACAAAAATGTATTTGTTAAATGGGCTTCCATCCGTAGTTTATTCACTTTTTTTTCTTAGCAGATAAAAAGTCTATCCGGCTCACAATTGTGTACATAAAGTTTTTGTAAGGTAATGAATCAACTATCTCTATATTCCACAAAGCATTCACTTCGCACGTACTGAAGGACATAATGGGCCTGTACTGCAATTTCTTGAAAGCTACTTTAACCACAGCAGCGCTAACTAATCTAGACAAAAAAGGCGACATATTCAGACCATCCACCCAAAAAGCTGATTTTTTGCATATCCAGAAATTATCCCATATTATTTTTTGAACGTCTAGACAGCAAAAGCAAACAAGCACCATGAAAATTGATTTTTTTTTTCTTCTTCAATCAGAATCAGGAATCAGAATCAGAAAGAGGCTTTATTGCCAAGTATGCTTGGCACATACAAGGAAATCTTGTATTTCGTGACCTAAGCTTCCAGTACACATAGACAAAAAATATCATAATAAAAAAACCCTTTGCCAAATAAACTAAAATACTGATTCAAAGGGTTTTTAAAATGTCATTCTAATAGATTTTTATAGATGCATCAGTCGGGCACCATCAAATGAGATTTTACAAAAACTGTCATTTTACATACTTCTTCATGCAACACACAATAATAACATTAAAACGGTAACGGAATGCCGCAGAAATATTCCATACAGCCTTCAGATCAAGCCGACGCCAGGTGTGACTACAGCACAGAACATCACTTTCCAAAAGCAGTTTCTTCCATCGCTGAGTTCATTCTTGTTGTGATGGAGGAGTTTCTGCACGTGTGACTCGGAACAAGGGGCTTATTGGCGAAGATTGAGATGCCCTCCATTTCTCCTGCATCTTGTTTTTTCAAGCATTGGCGTAAAACCCAAAGCAAACTCATGTAGACAAGTTGGTTATGTCTGGACACACAACATCTGATTAGATATCTTGGGCACATGAATAGTGTGAACAGTCGGGCCTGAAAAGATCTGATTTTAAAAAATAAAAAATAAAAATCCATGGCAACTTGATTGCTCTACAAAAACAAAGGAAAACTTCTCGGATTAGGGAGTGCGAATTCTAGATGGTCGCTGAAATTGTAACAGTCACCGCTGGCTGATAGGACATCACGACTGTTGATCCAGAAATCGGGATCAACGCCCACTCCCATTCCCCCGGCAAAATCCGCCCAGCATCCCAATACTGTGTCTCGGCAAGAAAATGACATGTATACGGGAATCCATAAAGGTAATAAATATGAGATGGGAGAGGAAAATATATATTTCAATATTTCCCCGCATTTACCTCATTGGGTAAATTATATTAACTTACAATATATTTCTGGGCAATCAGGGAGCCGCGATTATACCACTGAAAACTGTTTTGAGATGCACGATTTGCTTTTTACTAATGCTGCATCAGCTAAAGTCTCTACACTGGCATGCGACAAAGCGGACCATTGAACAATCATTTGAAATTTGTGTCAAGCACGTATTAAATAGAGAGAAATTTACTGTAAAGGGAATTTGTTGGTTTTTTTTTTTTTTTTTTTTTTTTTTTTTTTTTTTTTTTTTTTTTTTTTTTTTCTCGTCAGCCACATCCAGTGTAGACATCATGTACTGATTAGACGTTCTATACCACTGATCTACTATATAATGAATCTCTATTATAGCATTTAGTGGTTCTATAGTATTTTGTCACACGCAACACTCGCCTCCGATTGTAGACACAGCGTGTTGGAATCGTTATTGTGTTTTCTGGTCCTTGTAAGGATTCACGCTCTCGGGCAACACCCCGCCCCCGCTGATTCATCGTCCTGTTGTGATGTTTCCACTGTGGTTTTTTTGTGATGAGTCTTGTCTTGTCTGTGCTGGATTTTTCACCCAATAATTGAAAATCCATGTTTTCATGTAGTGATTTTTCTCTTCCATTTCAATCAGTTCTTGATTCTCATCTTTCGGTGTCTTCCCGACCTAAGGTGAAAAAATACAAAATACAGAGGTTGACCTCAATTTTGTGACCAACTTTTAGTCGTCATGAAAGTAGTTTGGCTTTTAGCAGTGCTCATTTCCATAGTAACTTCCACTCCACGGCTAAAAACCTGCTCTAAGGCAGGTTTATGTTTCTGATTTAAAGAGACTTCAAACAAATCAAAAATTTGAACATCTCAGCTTCGACAGCACCATGCACCTCAACAGCACTAATTCCACAATACAAAGTCAATCCCCCAGTTTCTCTTGCTCCAAATTAAAGGGCACTACATAGTAAAACATTTTTAAAGATAAAATTGTCTGGCTTTCAGTTTATAATTATTATGCCCTTAATCCACTACAAAGCCATTTAATAATAATAATCCTAATTATTATTAATTATTATTATTATATATTATAATCACTTTTAATCAATTCAGCCAACCTTATCCACAGTCTCTTTCTTTCACGGTTGTATCGGGGGGTCCTAATTGTATGGCCTCAATATAACGATAGAGAGATGGTACCTCCACCCTGAGTCTCTCTGACCCATACAATTCCAGATACCCTGACCATCATCCCATTCCCTCGACCCCTTCGTCCTCTTTCTACTACTTCCCGCACACACTCTGTTCACACTTAAGACTGTTGTATAGGACTTGATGTGATATCCCTTAATGCATACTTGAGGCACCGATGAGGATCGCTGGAATGGTCCATTGAGTGCATGCGCACACTGTGTCAAGTATGCAATTCCCTTAAAGGCCATCTTTCAATTTAATTGTATAAACTTAATTTATAACAGAATCTTGTATGAAAATGTAAATTTAAAAAGGACATACATAGCAATTACATATGTTTTACAACACCCACGGACAGAAATTTAAAAAAAAGTGTACATATTCTAAGCTACGCTCCAAAAAAAAACACCTTTTCCCAGAGAAAAGCGTCATATGACGTAACGACAGGCAAACATATAGGCGCTGCCACCCTGGTTCTCAGTGTGGTTTACGTTTTACGTCATGGGTGCCCAACACCTGCTTCCTGGCGATCGACGGTCCTGCAAAAGTTTAGCTCCAACTCTAATCCAAACACACCTGCCTTTAATTTTTAAGTTCAGCATGAAGACCTTAATAAGAGGATCTAAAGCGGAGTAATGCAGTTCCTGATGGACAAAGAATGCAAGTGTCTGCTCTGATAACAGCATGTGACCGGCACAGTATCACTCAAAATAAATTCTAAATTCTCTAAAATCAATTTGTGTTTTAGGGTGGCCAAAGTGGTTACGTGAGAAAATGTGTTCAGAAGGAACCAAGGCATTTCGTTGACATCTGGCATATTGGGAAAAAGTATGTACTGTGATGTTGGTAGTTCTATATAACAGAATGGTTTTTTGTAGTTAAATTCACTTTTCATAATAAGTCGTTTGCTATGCTCTGGAAACAGCTGTACAGAAAGCACTGGATGCTGCTGCAAATGAGAGGGGACTGTGAGGATCTGAAGCTGTGGAGGGCCAGCCAATTACTCAACCATCTCTACTGGGCCGCAGCTTCCACCCCTACAGGAGATCCAGGTGAGATGCTGGCAAAATGGCAGAGTATGAAAAATCATGTACAGGACACTACATAAACACAGCACTCCTGCATTACCAGCTGCGCACATCCACCGTTGGGCAGGAGAGGCAAGAAACAAGGAGTGGCTGGAAAACCAGGAACAACATACGCCTATGTTAAAAGATGTCAAATGTTTTGAGGCTAAACTTTTTTTCAGTGCTTATTAAGTTTAGTTTGGTTTTATCAATAATAACCCCATGTGTACTAATAATTACTTGTGTTATGAAATGCAACAGACTATATGACAGAATGTTTTATTCAGGATCACCAGCAGCCACTAAATGGAGAGTGTAGCTGCCAAGAAAGCACTGGTAAAGGATATTCGACAAATTGTCACCTCAGCATCAGAAATTCTCCCCCTGGAGGCCTACCCCATTAACGCATTCTGCACCTTTGATCCAAACACACTGGCTTTTCTTTTCTTGGGATGTACAGCAGTTAGTGTTATCACTTAAAAGTATCGATACTAATAAAATTAGGTATTTTTTTCAATTTCAGGATATTGCAATACTTGTACTTTTATAACAGGTAAATGATGACAGAATGAATATGTCTAAAAACTAATGCAGTCTTGTATACCAAAATGTTATTGATTGATAACAGCATTACATATTGTTTGCAAAAAAATAATTGCAAAGATGAGTCATTCTTAGACCCATTTGAAACTGAAAAACATTAATGTCATTTATTTGTTGCATTTCACTGCATTGGGTTTGCTTTGTAGACCCAATGTTCTATCTACTTATCTCCTACAGACTTCTCTTGGCGGCCCTACATTTCAAATAGTAATGGCAACAGATGTAGCTCGAACCAGTGAGGGTGAGGCACGCTACGCCGTTCGCTACCCGCGGTTTCAGAAAGGTGGCTGGGTGGTCCACCCCATCAAGGAGAAACCATCTTATGGTTAGTAGTTTCACTTAGTTTTTCAATATCTTTTTTTTATGTGAATCTATCTTTTTTTTTTTTATGCGAGTCAACCATGTTACTAAATGTGTTCTAAACATTTCTCTCCTCAAGGATACGCAACAAATCTTATGGTCTCTCTGGTAGAGGAATACTGCAAGTCACCATAGGCCCTGCAAGAAAGCAGTGCTGTCTTGTCCTCCGCTGCACCGCCCCCCCCTCAACCTCTTCCCTCCTCGGCAAACTGCCTCCTTATTGCTGACACAAACACATGAAGGTATGGCTTTCCTAATGTTCCTGCCTAGTATTCCGTACGCCCAGCGGACAACCTGCCTGTATGCTGTGTATCGGAACTGCCTGTGGTGGAGATTGGGACATAATTACATCTTGATCATACCATGTTTTCATAGTAAAACAATTCCAGTGGTAAATATTGCATGTCCTGTTGGCTGATATTCTACTGTACTACACAACACCAAAGTTGGTTTTTATAGTAAGTATATGGAAACCACTGAGGTTTAAAAAACCTGCTTAACAGGATTTACTATTTTGGTGTAGAAAAGCTGGTTCTTTAAACTGCAGTATGAAAATAATTTTTGCTCAAAACATACTCTGGTCTGCTGGCTTGGAGAGGGCCATGCTCCTGTCTGAAGTTCATGTATGCTATCTGAAGCACAAAAGGATTCAGACAGGATGCTTCAAACCCTGGAGGAGTGTGAGGCTGGTAATGTCTTCTGGGGGATCTAGGTTTTGGACAAGGGACCAATAGGCATCGACCTCCCTACAGCACACACTCTCCACTGCTGATAGCATAGCCTCACATCTACCACACAAGCACCTGTTAAACAAAATGTGCTAAGATAAACTCACTCTCCTTCCCTCCTTGTAGCTCTAGTGGTTAGTGTAAGACCTTGTAAGGAACGACATGTAGACTACTTACTTCCTAAAGCTTAGGTAAATATGCACTGTAAAAAGACACACCCCTGCACAGTATAGGCTGTCAATTAGATGCATTTATCTGCATGCCTTACACCCAGTATCCCTCCACGTGACAAAAAAGGATCCTTGTGACAATGACTGTGTCTACATGAACAGCATACTCCCGTCCTAACCGGAACACTAACTGCTTTCATACATGTACTCCGCAGTACATGCGAGCTCATTTAACATAATATCCGTCGGAAATACTAAGAGGGGAGTAGTATAACAGCCGGCTAAGTTCGGAATTTCAGCTGGCCGGTTATGTTGTTCAGATATACGGCCCAAACGCTTGACATCTGCAGAAGCAGAACATGCGGACACCTAGGTCTGAAAGCAGTTACTGATTAAAAATCAGCTAGCAATTTCTACAAAATTCACGATAAACTATGTTGTGCAGAAATGCACAGCATTTCCATCCCTGTTCCAGACTAGCTGACCGTCACAGATGTAAGCTATAGCCTACAGCAATTCATTTAAAATCTGGGATCTAAATTAAACATTTTAAGACACATGTTGCGGGCATAGATGGTGACAATCTACATGGATGCTTGAAAAACAACAAAAGTCGACAGCAATATTGCTAAATATGATTTATTAAAAGATACTGCAATGTGATAAACATGGAGACAACTTAAGCTCAATTAGCTATAGCCTGTGGTCACTCACCAAGACACCTACCCAATTCTCCACCGATTCTCCTCACACCACAAACTCTATCTCTCTCGTCTGCCCATTTACCCTTCCCCTCAACTCTGCCTGACCACTCTCTCGCCTAGGCGGCTTATAATTATAGGACAATGGCCCATCGTAAGAGTTGACATTAACCCCTACTGCAACCCTCTTCACTGTCTGACTCCATTACGAAGAGATGAGATTTACTGGCCGTTGCGTCACTTCCGTCAGAGCGTGTTTGACAGCGGAAGTAATTTTACTCCACAATTTCTTTTAAAAAAACTTTTTTAATGCACAATTATGATTAATTTCATTTACATTTACATTTAATCATTTAGCAGACGCTTTTATCCAAAGCGACTTACAAATGAGAACAGTGGAAACATCAAATCAACAAAGAGAACAACAACGGTATACAAGTGCTATGACAAGTCTCAGTTAGTCTAGTACAGAACACGTAGCCAGAGGTTTTTTTTTTTCTTTTTTTTTTTTTTTTTTATTAATATGATAGACAAGAAAAAGAAAAGGTAAAGTACTAGTATTAGTTGGTTAAGTGCAGGGCAAAAAGATGAGTCTTTAGATGTTTTTTGAAAATGAGTAAAGACTCAGCTGTTCAAATTGAGTTCGGGAGGTCATCCACCAGCTGGGCGCAGGTTCAGGAAAAAGTCAGTGAGAGTGATTTTGAACCTCTTTGGTGGGATGGCACCACAAGGCGTCGTTCACTTGCAGAGCACAAACTTCTGGAGGGCGCATAAGATTGAACTAATGAGCTTAGGTATGTTGGCGCCGTGCCAGTGGTCGTCTTGTAGGCAAGCATCAGTACCTTGAATTTAATGCGAGCGGCTACTGGTAGCCAGTGTAACCTGATGAGGAGAGGAGTAACATGAGCTGTTTTTGGCTCATTGAAGACAACCCTGGCTGCTGCATTCTGGATCAGTTGTAGAGGCTTGATAGTACATGCAGGAAGGCCCGCCAGGAGAGCATTACAATAGTCCAGTCTGGAGAGAACAAGAGCTTGGACAAGAAGTTGGGTGGCTTGCTCTGACAGGAATGGTCTAATCTTCCTAATGTTGTATAAGGCAAATCTGCAGGACCGGGTCGTTGTAGCAATATGGTCTGTGAAGCTTAACTGATCATCCATCACAACTCCCTAGGTTTCTGGCTGTCCTGGAAGGAGTTATGGTTGACGAACCCAAGCTGTACAGAGAAGTTGTGATGAAACCATGGGTTAGCTGGAACCACCAGCAGTTCAGTCTTAGTAAGGTTAAGCTGAAGGTGATGGTCATTCATCCAGCTAGAAATGTCACTCAGACAGGCTGAAATGCAAGCAACTACCGTCGGGTCATCTGGTCGGAATGAGAAGTAGAGTTGAGTGTCATCAGCGTAGCAGTGATAGGAAAAGCCATGCTTCTGAATGACAGATCCTAATGACGTCATGTAGATGGAGAAGAGAAGTGGTCCAAGTACTGAGCCTTGGGGAACCCCAGTAGCAAGTTGTTGTGACCTTAGAAACTTCACCCCTCCAAGACACCATGAAGGATCTATCAGAAAGGTAGGAGATAAGCCACTGGAGTGCGGTTCCAGAGATGCCCATCTTTCTGAGGGTGGACAGGAGAATCTGGTGATTAACGGTGTCAAAAGCAGCAGGACAGGTCCAGCAAAATGAGTACTGAGGATTTTGAAGCTGCTCTTGCCAGTCGCAGGGCTTCAGTAACCGAGAGCAGGGCAGTCTCAGTTGAGTGGCCACATTTGAAGCCAGATTGGTTGTTGTCCAGGAGGTTGTTCTGTACAAGAAACATAGAGAGCTGGTTGAACACAGCTTGTTAAAGTGTCTTTGCAATGAATGGAAGAAGGAATACCGGTCTGTAGTTTTCTAGAAGTGCTGGATGTAGAGATGGTTTCTTCAGCAGTGGGCTTACCAGAGCCTGCTTAAATGCTGAGGGAAATGTTCCAGAGTGAAGAGAGGAGTTGATAATGTGAGTAAGTGAAGGTATAACTGAAGAAGAAATCGCTTGAAGGAGGTGAGTGGGATCGGATCAAGTGGGCAAGTAGTTAGGATGACTGGACAGGATAAGTTTGGAAAACGTCCGTCTCTGAGAGTGACACGCAAATTTCTTCACGCAAAATCGAGTTCCTACACTATTTATCTACACGTTCATTCACAGTGGATCTTCAACTAGAAAGATGGGCTTTAATGCATACTTGAGGCTCCGATGAGACTCCGTGGGATGGTTGATCAGGGCTCCAAACTGCGACTAAAACAGTCGCATTTGCGACCATAAATATTAATTTGCGAGTGACGTTTTTGCTGAGGTCGCCACTGGCGACTACCCGCCGAAAGCTCCTCAGGATTTAACCGCTAAAAAAGTTTTCTCAGGCGGATGATTTGCTTCATTCTAGCAGCGCCCCCTCTGTGATGAAACGAACTCGGGCCGAAGGTTAATACACACAACTACTACACGAGTGTGGAGCTGCTGCATGTACAAACAGCTTTCAGCCGAGATCGCCCCATAGAGAAAAAGCAGTCTGTCAGCCAGAAGTGTTTTGTAGAGTCAGCGTGGCTCTGGCCCCATATCTTCTCACCGATGCCGAGACTGAACCGACAGAGACGCATTTCAGCCAGAATCAGCCCAAGTGTTATTGCTATCTGGGTATATATTTACATGTTTATAACTTAAAAATTTGAATGTAATGCCTTTTTTCCTAATTGTTTTGCAAATCTTTTGTTATGTTCACGTATTAAACTGAGACGATGCGCATTAAAGTTTTAGTGGGGAAAAGAGAGTTTCAGACAGTCCTCATCTCTGCCGCACACAGTCTGATAAAACGCAGCTCCGCTGTGCAGCGAGAGAGAAATGACGGAGACGGAAGAAGGGAAAACTGCAGAAAATACAGCGTCTATTTCGTGCACAACTTGAACAAAACTAGAACAGGTAAAGCTGTCAGCTGTGTGAATATTGGCAATATCGTTAACAATTCTCGTTTATAATAATTACTAATATGGCTTCTTCTAAACAAGATCTTGGTCTGTCTTCTTTTAATGCGTGAACTTCATTATTTGAAGTGCAACTGCCGTCCAGTAATCACAAAAAACTCTGTGCTTTGTCACTTTTTAAAAAAAAGTACCAGCTTTAAAATTATTCCGAATTCATAACGAAATTCAAACAATACAGTTTTGGCGCTTCTTAATGGGGCAGGCGCGGTCGCTTTAGCGCCTCAGTTCAAGGGCAAGTGAACCCATTTAATCTTTCTATTTACTAATATAGTACATAGTGAACATGAATTAACATCAAAAGGTAGGCTATTTTTATAAGAGAGCCTACAGTACAACTTACTGAA
Source organism: Cyprinus carpio (assembly GCF_018340385.1). Taxonomy (NCBI): domain Eukaryota; kingdom Metazoa; phylum Chordata; class Actinopteri; order Cypriniformes; family Cyprinidae; genus Cyprinus; species Cyprinus carpio. Next base: position 908,925 of record NC_056610.1, on the reverse strand, counting down.
ATGTCTCATGTAGGAGGAGCCCAAGCTACACTCAGTGGCCAAGTGATGCTTATGCTCCATGATACTGGTACAGATTCTGTGTAATGAACAGTTCTTTGTGACTGTAGATTTCAAGCTGGAAAAGACATTTAGTTCCCACTTTAAGTGAACCTTAGTTCCCAGGTCATCTACAAGATGGATTAAAATGCTGATAAAGTCAAGAAAAGATGAGACATAAACACATGACAGTATGATTGAAATGTTAAAATGTAAATAAATAAATAAATAATAATAATCGTAAAATAAATAAAACACGTTTATTCTGTGGCACCTAAAAAAATTATTTGGCTCCTAAGTTTTTTTCTTATAGGAGCCAATGGCTCCTTACTCGATTTTTTTGTTTGGAGCCCTGGTCGATTGAGTGATGGCACCCTTTGGGTTGTCAAGTGGGCACCCTCCTTCTTTGGTGTTTCGCTGATAGGCCCACGACACCTCCAGAGGGTTCAGCAGTGAATCCCAGCCTCCCAGGTTCACTCCCTAGGTGTCATCAACTCATTTGAAGACCCAAGCGGAGTCTTTTCTCTTCACCCATAGCCACTGGCTTCCCTTTTCCGCAGCCGCGGAGAGGTCTTTGACTGACTGCCTGCCGGTGGCCCTTTCCTCGCACTCCCATCTCCCTGAGTAGCCTGGATGTTGAGGTGGCTACGAACCCTCTGCAGCCTACTTCCACTGGGCATACCTTCACATTCCAGCCTTGTTGTTGCGCATCAGTTGCAAGTTCAGCGTACCTCAACCTTTTCCGTTCATAGGCCTCCTCCACTGCACCCTCCCAGGGCACGGTGAGCTCGATGTAGACAAACTTGAGTGAGGCTGACCACAGAACAAGGTCTGGTCACAGGTTGGTGGCTGCGATTTCAGCTGGGAAGTAGAGTTTCTTGTTCAAGTCTGCCAGCAGCTTCCAGTCATGTGCTCTGCCCAGCTGACCAGAGTCTGATCTTATGGTGGTGAGGTTGGCTTGACCCTCACCCTCCCGAACAAATGGTGTTGGCTGCCACTGGGGTGAAAGGGGAGGAAGGACATTCAAGCTTGACCGTCGACTTTCCAACACTGCTGCAAGACACTTTAGCACCTGGTTGTGCCACCAGGTGTAACGGCCTTGAGTGAGGCTGGTCTTGCATCCCACTAAGATGTGCTTCAGTGTTGCTAGACTTGGGCATAGAGGGCACGTGGGGTCTTCGGCATACCATTGGCTTCGGTTTGCGGGAGAAGGTAGGACATCATAGGCAGCCCTGATGGTAAAGCTTGCCCTGAATGCCTCCATCTCCCACAGCTCTTTCCAGGAGATCTTCCTCTTATCCACTCCTTCCCATGCCATCGACTGCCCTTGCTTTGCCTGTGCCACAGCTTGGGCGCACCTTCTTGCTTCCTCCTCCCGATGTACCTCCTGGACCACCCTCTTGCGTCTCTGAGATGGAAAGGGCTTGCTCCACACTGGTGTACTGGCCCCAAGTCCAAGACCACTCCTCCCCTCCTGCACTCGGCCCACGATGTCCTTGTGTCTGAGTGCTGTCTTTGCCTGCTCAGTTGCAGCCAACTCCCGGTGGCCAAGATGGGGGCAGCTTGGGCTACAAATGGATTGTTTGAATCCAGTAGCATCATCTCCAGTCTGACTTTGGCACACTTGTACTCCTCTACCAGATTGGAAATGGGCAGGTGTAGCATCCCACCTGGGAAGGCCAAGCCACTTCCTTACATATGAGCTGACCAGTCTCTCCAGCTTTTCCACCTTCGAGAGCGGGACTTCATAGAGGGTTAGTGGCCACAGGAGACGTGGAAGTAGTCCATACTGCATGCACCAGAGCTTCAGCTTGCCAGGAAGCAGGGTTCTGTCGATGCTTCATAGCTTGTTTGTGTGGCATGGTCCTAGCTAGTGAAATATATATATATTAGGAGGATACTGTTCTGTTCATAACAGCAGACCTGCTGGTGAAGAAGTGACCGGTACATGAAAAACACACACACACACACACACACATATATATACGCAAGGGATGGACAGAGATATTGGGAAAAATGAAGAAAATGACAATGGAAGTGAAGGTGCAGTTCAAGAACCTTTAATTATTTTGCACGGCTCCAGCCTATAAGGATTTAGACCTATGTGATGGCCATTACATAAAGAGCTTTAAAAAATAATTGCATATTAAATCACAATCACAATAATTAATAAAAAAAATTCAAATTCCATAATTAACCAAAATCATACATTCCTAATTCTAATGTAGCATGTGCCATTATTCAGGAAACACATCTCAACTGAAATGAGAAATTGTTTGAAAAAATTGTGCGAAGTGCCCACACAATTAGCCTTATTATTGATGAGGCAACAAGTCTAAGCAAGAAAAGTGCCCTTGTCATTTACAAGAAACTGCAGTTACAAAACATGGACACGCGTGTCTATATATTTGTGGACCTAGTGGAACTGGATGATTTAAGTGGCGAGGGAAAGTCTAGACATCCAGCTGTGCAAAATTGGGAGAATTCTAGACACTCGGTGGGTTGCATCAAGTTTCAGAACTGTCCAGGCTGTGTGGAACAATTACCCTGTTCTCTATAAGCACTTCAGCGAAGCAGCTGCTGATGCCTCACGTGACAGTGTGACCCGGAAGTCTCATCATGTGAATATCCTCTCATGCTTTCATTAACAATTTGGGACTCATGTTTGATGCTCTTTAGGAACTTTTAGAAACTATCAGTTGAACTCCAAAAAAGAGAGTGCACGATAATTGATGCACACAAGTCATTTGTATGACAAATGCGAGCGTTTGATGCTATGTTACATAAGCCTGGGTGACACACAGCAGTAAGCCAGAGGGCAATACAAAAGAACTGCTTCCAAGGAGTCATTTTAACATTTACATTTATGCATTTAGCAGACACTTTTATACAAAGTGACTTACAGTGCATTCAGGCTAACATTTTTTTTTACCTAACATGTGTTCCCTGGGAATCGAACCCACAACCTTTTGCGCTGATAACGCAATGCTCTACCACTGAGCCACAGGAACAGGAGTCATGTTGAATGCAGGAAAAAATCCAGTGACAGACTGATCAATCAGAAGGAATTTTTCAAGACTATTGCAAGGAATATATAGGAACGTTTACTTTGTATAGGTGGATGAGGATGAGAAGTCAGATACAGCAGGATGATTGATGAACTGAAAGTGCTGTACCCCCAATACTGGTCTGACACCCGGGCCGTTATTCGGGAAAGTTAAGTCCCTTTGCGAGCGTTTTCGAATCGACACTCCCAGTGTTGTATTGCGTGTTTACAGAGAGTATAAGGACAGTAATGGACAACAGGTCTCAAATGAACTCAACAACCTTTTCAAGTGCATCAATACAATCCCCATCTCCAGCACAGTATGCGAACAACATTTCTCTCATATGAATTTGATATGCACATCAAGCCGCTCCTCTCTTTACATAAAGACAATTTCAACCCAGCTATTTCTATGCCTTTTTGGACCACCAATGTGCAAATTTAAATCAGAAACGTACGTTAGGTCTTGGATTGCTAAAGGACACCAAGAGCCGACTGACAGGCAACAAAGTCCGCTGTAGGGAGGAGGATGACAAGAAGGGTCTCAAAGCACTGTGGGCTCTGATTTAATTTGTTTACTATATAGCAACTTTTAATTACTGATTTTGTTCCGGGAAATATTCATTTAAAAATTAAGCACTGACTGCAACCATAAGAAAGTGAAAGTGATGTGACATACAGCCAAGTATGGTGACCCATACTCAGAATTCGTGCTCTGCATTTAACCCATCCAAAGTGCACAAACACAGCAGTGAACACACACACACTGTGAACACACACCCAGAGCAGTGGACAGCCATTTATGCTGCAGCACCCGGGGAGCTGTTGGGGGTTCGAGGCCTTGCTCAAGGTCACCTCAGTCGTGGTATTGCCGGCCCGAGACTTGAACCCACAACCTTAGGATTAGGAGTCAAACCCTCTAACCATTAGGCCACGACTTCCTAAGTTTGTTATCATCATTGTACAAGCCACTGTTTAATTATTAGCTCAATGCAAAATATGGAGAAAAATAGTTTTGCAGAGAACGGTTTTCGTGCCACAGAACCTCCGATCCACCTTTTTTTTATCTCCGAGACCTGAGATTCAGTATTGGCCTAATATATATTTCACTAGCAAGGACCACGCCACAAACAAGCTATGAAACTGTTAGTAGAACAGAGTGTTGGGGAAGAGTAGAAAGAGTACTACGGGGTCGATGGAATGGGATGATGGTCAGGTTGATCAGGGTATCTGGAATTGATGGCTCTATTTATTGAGAAACATTTTCCAGTGTTACATACAGTAACAGTGCATTGCAATGTTAATCTTTGCTTTCCCCCTTTTGCAGAAATAACTGCAGGTAATGTTTCTTGTAACTGCTGATCTGTTCTGCACAATGACTTGTATGAATTTTAGACCATTCCTCAATACACAACTGCTTCAACTCTGTGATGTTAGTGGTTTTCCTCCTATGATCTGCTTTCTTCAGCTCCTTCCACAACATCTCAATTGGATTTAGGTCTGGATTTTGATTCGGCCATTCCAAACCATTAACTTTGTCTTTCTTTAACCATTCTTTGGTAAAAAAAAAAAAAATACTTTTATCCTTGGAATTGTTGTCTTGCTGCATGACCCACTTTCTCTTGAGATTCAGTTCTCAGACTGATGTCCTGATATTTTTCTTTAGAATTTGCTGGTGTAATTCAGAATTCATTGTTCTATCAATGATGACAACCTGTCCTGGCTCAGATGCAGCCAAACAGGCCCAAACCATGATATTCTCCCAGTCTGAGCGAACCGTGTCTGAGCGATCTCATGGTGGCACTGTACCCATGTGCTCGCTCTCCTCGCTGCACTCTGATCCACTGCAGAAGGGCAGAGTGCTGCGCGCTCACTGAGACAGAGCTCTTCTCCACTCGTGGACCGCCTTCACTTACAGCCCCGCTCTCCCATTTCTCCTCTCTCAGCGTGCCCCAGAGAGAGAAACAGCGAAGCCTGGGAGCTAAGCAACAGGGTAGGAGCAATCTCACGCCGACACAGATCCTGCTTTCTCACTCTCCCCGCTGTGCTTCGATTCATGTCTTACACGTGAAGATTAGTGCCCCTCGTTACATCGAGCGGCTCTATCCTACTAAGTAGATCGGAGCAGAACACTGCCACTGGCTGCTTCAAATTTGTGTGTGTGTGTCACTATGGCTGTACTGGCTTTACTGGCTGTAAAGAAGTCTGCCCCTATTCATTCGCGGAAGGCGGCCCCACCTCCCCGCTCTCATGTTTCTCTCCTCCCAGTTACCTCAGAGAAGGCAAAGGCAAGCTAGTGGGTTGAGTGATCAGGCTTGAGCAATTTCATGCCGGTACACATCATGCATGCTTGATTTGCCAGTGTGTTACACGTGAGGATCACTGCCCCTCGTTACACCGAGCATCTTAATCCTCCTTGACAGATCAAAGCAAAATGCTGGCAGCTTCGCATTTGTGTGTGCATTCCGGAGCCCGCTCTTGTGTTTCTCTTCTCCCAGTTGCTTGGAGGTAGAAATGGTGAACTCACGGGGATGAGCGATCAGACTTAAGTTACAGTAGGTGGCCATCCAAAACGTTGGTTCTACCGCCGCCGCGGCATCTGCAAAGTGCATTTGCAGCTTTTGACCGCTGAGTGGCGCTTAAACCACAAGTTTTCAAACAAGCGCATCAAAGCAAATTTTCGCAAATAGATGTCAGCTTTGCCTCACCAATGTGTTATATTTGACTGCAGTCAGGGAAAATGAAAGAAAAAATATTTAATATTCACAGATGAAAGTTTAATCCTTATGAAGATATATGCGTTTCTTAGAACGAATTCAAGCAGGATAAATATCAAGCCTATGAGCCTGTGCTTATATTTTCTCTACACCATATTTTAGATTTGACACATTTAAATAGTGTGCAGTATTATTTATATAATATGAATTATGTGTTATATTATTCAAAAGAAATTGTGGTTTACTTTGGATTGGAGCATTAAAAGTGGTAGCATAGTGAGCTAGGCTTGCGTATTTTATAAATTATTTTCTTTATTTTAGTAAAACATCAGGCACTGAATAATTTTGCTCCCATTATTTAGGCCTAATTAAAACAAGAAACGAATAAATTAAACCTGCACGATTTAACTAAATCATTGAAACTAAAGAATGGACAGATTAATAAAACGTCCTCATGATTAAACTCAAGTTCTCTCATTATAATCAATGAAATACACACAATGTAAAAAAGAGCTTCATTAATTGACAACTTCAGTCTTCTTTACTTGCTTTCATGTAATTTAAGTAAAAAATAAAATAAAATAATAAATAAATAAATGAAGCCGCATTTAAATGCAGGTTTGTATAATATTCCTTAAAATATCAGTGCAAATGCTGAGTGAACGTGCAGCATTTATTCTTATTTGTCTACATATTTTATCTTCATTACAAATCTTGTTTGGTTTTATTTAGGATAATTGGATGTAAAAAAAATATATATATTTGCTTTGTAATGCATATGCAAAATGTGAATTATTATTCATATTCAAGTGTTTGTGCGAAAATTATTACGCATGCATGACAGGGAGGCGCCCTCTAGAAAAACTAGAAAAATCTTACGTGGGAGGCATATCTATTAGATACCCTCTAGACATCTCTGTTAAAGTTTTTAAAGCATTTTATACACGTTTGCATAAATAATTCTTTCAGAACGGTATGTAATGGAGAGATGTCTTAACACTGATTTTTCCTCTGAAACACAAAAACGAAAATTTAAATAAAATTGATATTTTATGTTTTGAGAATGGCCAGCCCTTCTCTGCAGATATTGTGCTTTTGTCACGTCTGTAAAAAAAAAAGCCTATAAAACATGTTCATAAATGGATAATTTACTGATGTCTGGACTCTGATTAGGATATAGAAAAACTTCTATATATTGTTCATGAATAGGCTACATTCTGTGAAAATTTATATTTCACACTCTAAAAAATATTGTATGGACGCAACAAAATAAAACGGCCGACGCTCAACTCAGGGCTCGTAGTTCTGATTGGGCTCAACCCTCCCCCTGAGATACGTTGCCGAGCAGAGTATGAGCGGAGCGGAGTGATTCTGACTGGAGCTAGGAGAGGATTTTTTTAAAAGTCGGAGCGTCGTGGTTTTCACTCGCTCCAAGAGCGCTCCAGCACCGCTCCATCACGGGAAAAATTCATGCCAACAGTCCATAATATAACTGCATATTTAGCAAGAATTCACATGATTTAGTTATAGCTTGATACACATAATCTCTCCGTTCAGAAGACTATAATGACGGCAACAGTCGAGCGGGATGTTACAGGCTAGTTTTTAAGTTTGTCTTCCTTTTACTGATTATTTTCGGGTTAAAGCATGATTTAAACAGATACAGCACATTCACACACAATGGCTGTCGCAATAATGCATTCAAACAAATGTAATTTTACAGTGCTACTTCATCTGTAACTGATTTTGAAATCTGTAAGAAATGCATCGATCTGTAGATAAAATAACTGATGAAAATGTACTGTTATTTTCATCACAAACAAAATTTGCACAGCAGAAAGCAGCAATTATACCTTTTAATGCTGACAATGTTATTAGTTTGGCGTTTGGTAGGAAAAAAAGTTTGCACACAATAGCCTAATCCCCTTTGAAACTCTCCTCTTATTTTATTTATTTATTTATTTTTTATTTTATTTTTATAGGCTACGTTATGAACATAACATTTCAACTTTAGCCACGGAGTGAGTGCGGAGCAGTGTTTCTGGTATCAGTGAGTGCGGAGCGGAGTGAAATGCTCGGAGCGCGGTAGTGATGGGAAGTTCGGATCATTTTACCGACTCGGACTTTTGAGTCTCGTTCAGCAAAATGAACGAATCTTTTTTCGAGTCATTTCGTTCATTTTAGAATAATTAAAATATTACGTGTTACTTCCCCAACACATCTACTACTTACGCAAACGTTGATCACACTACAAACAATACAAAACTACAATGCTATAAGATACAGAAAAGATTAATTCATTCTTTACCTGGGTCTGCATCCTATCATAAAATCATCTCACCTCTTATCTGACAAGGCTTCGGGTTTGAGTCATTCCTTAATCACGTGACACCCCCATACGTTAAACAATGCAGTATGAGCCGGAAAGAGAATTGATTAGTTCATCTCATGAGGCTTTTTGAGTCGTTCCTCAATCATGTGACACACGCTAAATCAATGCAGTATGAGCCGGAAAGAGAATTGATTAGTTCATCTCATGAGTCTTGGGTTTTGAGTCGTTCCTTTATCACGTGACACCCCCACACGCTAAACCAATGCAGTATGAGCCGGAAAGAGAATTGATTAGTTCATCTCATGAGTCTTTCGGGTTTTTGAGTCGTTCCTTAATCACGTGACAAAACCATACTCCATTCACTACATTTCTGTCACTATTTCTTTATTACCTTTTCTTTATTATCTTATAAATAAAAAAATATAAATAAATAAAACCCTGGTATAAATAAAATATTGATTAATTTGTCTTTTTGACTGTCTATCTGTAAATAAACTCTAGGCTATATAATAATATAATAATCCAAGCCTACAATACAAAGTATTTATAGCCTAGTTTGTTCATTTTTACTCCAATTTTGAGTTTGCTGGTATAATAATTGCTTTTCCTAGGCAGACTTGACATATTGGTGTAATATATGTGTAAGAAGATTGCTCAAAAAGGACATAATGACATAAATTAAAAGCAAATAACATTTTGAATTTGAATTATTAATGTTAGTTTAAAACATTAAGGTTATGATAACTTCAGCTTCAACAGTTGTAACCCAAAATGAAACAAAACTGGAGAGTTAGTTATTTACTTAGAAATATAATGTGCTTGGGTCACACAAAGGTTTAACCAATGGTTCAGCTGAAGGACAACTGTCACTCAAGACTGTCACCAAGGGAACGGTGACCATTCCACACCATCCCCCTTTGTTTTGCACTGGGTGAGGGGCAGAGAAGAGCCTCCGACAGATTTTAACACCTCAGGATAATGAGCACTAGAAAAAGGAGTGACGTTTGGTCTCATTTTGTGGCAACTTCAGCCACTGAAGCTAAATGCAACATATGCAAAAAAAGTTTTTCAACTAAAGGAGGAAGCACTTCTAATTTGAGAAGGCACCTTAAATCCTCACATCCTACGGTGCTGTTAGCACAAGTTAGAACAGAGACTGAAGATGATTGCCCTGCAGCAGCTGGAGCTGTTTCTACCACCAGCACTTTTTCTGCTGGACCTTTGACGACTTTGGCCGGCACGCTGACCACATCTACAGCATCCAGTACACCAGCAGCACACACCACCATCCAAGGAGCAGTTAGGCCAAGGAGGCCACAACAACAAACTTCAATGAGCAGTTTTGTAACAAGACCAATGGATCCATTAAGACAAAGCAAACTTGATGAGGCTCTGGTGAGAATGATTGCTTGTGACTTTCAGCCATTTTCTATAGAGGAGGACAAGGGCTTTAAGGACTATTCACATCTTCTGGACCCATCATACAGTCTACCTAGCAGAAAAACACTATCAAAAACTGTAATGCCTAGGCTGTATGACAAATTAAGGGGTGATATAATGGACAAAATCAAGAGTGCCTCTGCTGTTTGTCTCACAACAGACTGCTGGACCTCTTTGACTACAACAAGTTACATGACTGTGGCATGTCATTTCATAGAGGACTTTCAGATGACCTCCTATCTCCTGGACTGCTTTGTTTTGACAGACAGACACACTGCTGCTTACCTGGCAAGTGAGCTGACAAGGGTTACAAATGAATGGGGTGTGAGTGACAAAATTGTAGCTTGTGTCACAGACAATGCCAGCAACATTATTTCAGCCCTGAAAGACCATCTCCACTGGGACCACATACCTTGTTTCGCCCATATGCTGAACCTCATTGTCAGAGCTGCATTGAAGGAGGTCCAAGCAATATTGCAAAAGGTCAAAACAATAGTTGAATACTTCCATAGAAGTACAGTTGCTTCAGACAAGCTCAAGGCTACACAAAAACAGATGGGTCAAGAGCCATTGAGGTTAAAACAGGATGTGGCCACAAGGTGGAATTCAACATATTACATGTTGAAAAGATTTACTGAAATCAAAGATCCAATCATCTCCACCCTGGCACTAACTAATGCATCTCTGCCAACCTTGTCACCAGAGGAATGGAAAATTTCCAGAGAAATCTTGGACTTTACTAAGCCATTTGAGGAGGTCACCACAGAAGTGAGTGCAGAAAAGTAAGTAGTTTTAGGACTTTTTTATTATTATTCATTTTAAAACCACATTTTATACTGTCTCTTAATACATGTTTTTCTGTAGCCTTATTTTTAAAAGAGAAGTATACGCAAGTACTGATTTTTATTTTGTTATAATTTATTTATAAACAATTTGTATTCTTCATAGGTTTGTGACTGCATCCAAAGTCATTTTGATGGCAAGAGGTCTTCAGAGGATTGTTCCCCGATATCAAAGAAATCCCTCCAGCTTTGACCCTGTTAAAAAACTAGTGGATGCCCTGATGTCAGAAATGACTAGGAGGTTTGGCAAAGTGGAACACATTGAAAAGCTTGCTGATGCTCCTTGCCTGGACCCAAGGTTCAAAAAGCAAGCTTTTGTCAATCACCAGGCAGCAGAAGAGACAGTAAAGAGGATTACAGCAGCTGCAGCAGCTATTAACCCAGCTCAGAGTGAGGAGGAGAATACTTCAGATCCTGGTGCGACTGCCAGTGCAGGGGCCATGTTTTGGGAAGACTTTGATGAGAGGGTAGCAACCTTGAGGCTTTCTGCTTCCTCTTCTAAGACCTCAGATGCTATGATGGAGATGCGGGCCTACCTTGCAGAGCCACTCTTACCCCGCACATCAGACCCTCTGGCCTGGTGGAGGAGATGTTCACCAGTATACAAAACCCTTTCTGAAGTCACGAAGACAAGACTTTGCATTGTGGCCACATCCGTGCCATCTGAAAGAATTTTTTCTAAAACTGGGCAGATTATCTCAGAGAGAAGAAACAGACTCAGCCCATCCAAGGTCCGGGAGCTTGTTTTTTTGAATGCAAACATGCCTTAAAGCAAGTCCTAAAAATATAGCCACAGTGTGTTATTTATTTTAAAGCTTATTTATTTTTATTTATTTAAAAAGAGACTAGCTTGTTGTGCAATATTTTGTTGTTGCTGTTTTAAAGGTAATTTGTTAAGGTTATAAGGCTCCTTAGCTTTAGTATCTCTTAATTTTAATTTTTTTATTTAAATGGTTTAAAATTCTTTTGGGAATAGTTATCCTCTTTGATATAAAGTTTTTTTTTTTGTTTTTTTTTTGGCACAAAAGTGTTATTTATTTTAAAACGAATTCATTTTTAATTATTATTAAAAAAAGCCAAGCTTGTGCAATATTTAGTTTATATATCCCGCAAGGCGGGAAAACATTCAGTCTACCTGAAGAAAGACGTATTTCATTGTAAGATCATGCTGTTAAATAGAGAGTTAAAAAAAAAAAAAAAACACTTAAGGCTATTCTTAAACTTGGAGCTCATTATATTGAAGTACAAATCCAAACACCAGAAGCAACCTACACTCTCTAAGTGTTCTTTCATTGAAAAGTATGCATTTTATTTATTCACAGGCTATATGGTTGAACTAATATTTGTTGAAAACTTTAAGTGCCATTATTTAAAAAAAAGTGCACCATAGAAATGTTTCATAGACCTTCATTTGTCATGCTTTAAAATCCAATGGACAGACATAGGCCTATATTATTGTACATTACAAATATTTGGATTGTCCCTTATTTTCTTAAAGAGTAAATACTTATTTTCTTCAAGAATAAACATTATAAATAAAGAATAAAAGCCCTTATTTAGACCTCTATTAGCCCTTATTTTCCATTTCTGAAGTTAATTTGCAACTCTAATGATGATGTGACTCTCCTGACAGGGGCACGTTCCTCAAAAAATAAATAAATTAATAAAATAAAACCTTGTTAGAGCTATGTGAGCGATTAATAGATTTAAAAAAGAAAAAAAGTGTGCGCTAGGTTTCCGAAATCGAAAACGAATACAGCTCGTAAAAAATGATATGATGAAAAAGTCATGATAACATTATTAATTCATAGAAATAATTTAAGCAATTAACCTTTTTTTAAAAATACCATATTCAACTTGAATTTCAATACTATTAAACTGACTTTAAAATCTTAAGAAGTTTATAAGTGCATGTTAAATAGTCTAAATGAACTTGTCTCTTATATAGTATCTGAAGACCTTGATTGCATGTTAGCATAAAACTAACAATATATTTTGACTTTTTTTTAATGAACAATTCCTTTATATAATATGTGACAGCAACCTTTATATCAAACATTCTGAAATTGTCTACAGCTGAGCATCGCGAGAGGCAGCTTGAGCGCGTGGCGTGAATGTGATGCACATTTTCGGATGCAATGGAAAAATAAAGCTGGATAAAATTATAGCTACACGAAACTTGTAAATAGTTAACAACATAGCCTAGATTAGGCCCACTCTGTTCCTAAGTATATAATGTAAATTTGTTAACCCACAATAACACATTTTAACCAGTTAATCGCCTATTTTCGTTTGCTGCATTTTTTTTAAACACACTAAAAAATAAATTACATTTGTGAGAGTTGCATTTTATTACATTCAGAAATAATAACGGCAGGCCTAATAATGCTATAGGCTAATGTACCAAAAGGATATTTTTAGTTCACTTTACAATAAATCCTTTAAATCCAACAAATTTATCAGAACAGAACAAGAATTACAAATATATAATTTTAATGGATAAACATAATTGCAGTATATAATAATATAGGCTTATAAACAAAACAAAAATAATAATTAAAAATAATTTAAAGTGATACATAAGGTTGGGCGTATCTCTCTCATTCGGGACAAATCGAAACATGTTGCCCATTTTAACTAAACTCTTATTCATTAGGTAAAATAGGCTTTGGATTTCACACGTGTTTAAGTATCGACGAAAAAAAAATCATAATGAGCAAAAATATGCCACTGCTCGCGCCGCATGGCTCGTGAACGACTGCTGTTTCCAACACTGTAAACCCGGATAAGTAGAATCTACTTAAAAAAACCGAGGTAACTCGTTGCCTTAAAATTTTTAAGTATTGAAGCAACATTACACTGATCCAATTTTATTTTTATTGAACATGTCTTTTTTTTAGCAACAAAAGAAACAAAGCCATGGCCTAATAGGCTTCTAGTGTGTAGTTTCCTCAGTGATGGCATGAAAAGAAGAAAAATCTCTTCCTCTTTACCGCCAATCATTACAATATTGTACTGCGCCTCTTCAAATTTGGTTGACAAACTGGCAAGATAAAACTCAGCCCTGCTAAACACTGGTATCTTAACATCTATACTTCAACACTTAACATTTACTCTTTTACATTTGGTTGACAAACTGGCAAGATAAAACTCAGCCCTGCTGAACACTGGCATCTTAACATTTATACTTCAACACTTAAAGGGATACTCCACTCTTTTTGGAAATAGGCTCATTTAACTACTTCCCCAGAGCTAAACAGTTGAGTTTTACCGTTTTCGAATCCATTCAGCCGATCTCTGGGTTTGGCGTAACCACTGTTAGCATAGCTTAGCAAAGATCATTGAATCGGACAAGACCATTAGCATCTCTCTCAAAAAAATGACCAAAGAGTTTCGATATTTTTAACCTATTTAAAACTTGACTCTTCTGTAGTTACATCGTGTACTAAGACCGACAGAAAATGAAAAGTTGCGATTTTCTAGGCTGATATGGCTAGGAACTATACTCTCATTCCTGCGTAATAATCAAGAAACTTTGCTGCCATACCATGAGTCCAGCAGGCGTAATGATATGACGCAGCGCCTGAAAATAGTCCCCAGCTTGGTAGACTATAGGGTCGACTATTTTCAGGCGCTGCGTCATATCATTACGTATCATAAATACATATCATAAATATCAAAACTCTTTGGTCATTTTTTTGAGACAGATGCAAATGGTCTTGTCCGATTCAATGATCTATGCTAAGCTATGCTAAAAGTGGTACCGCCAAACCCAGAGATCGGCTGAATGGATTTGAAAACGGTAAAAGTCAAATGTTTAACTCTGGGGGAGATGTAAAATGAGCCTATTTCCAAAAAAAAGTGGAGTGTCCCATTAACATTTACTCATTTGCATTTGGTTGACAAACTGGCAAGATAAAACTCAGCCCTGCAAAACACTGGCAGCTTAACATTTGCAAATAACAAATGTGTCCATGGAAAAACAAAAAAAGTGTGTGAGAATGAAAGAAGAGATTGGGAGAAAAAAAAAATAACAGAGCAGATACCTGTATGGAGAGCCCATACTCTCCCCTCCAACTCTACCTCCCTTTCTCTTCCCCCACCCCCACCCCCCCCCTCTCTCTACCCCACTCCTCCATCTTGACAATTGTGAACTCAATCATTAACAAAAAATGTTTCTCTGGATAAAATAAAAAAGCATGTGTGAGACAGAATAAGGGTGAAAAATAAAACTAACAGTAGATACCCTTCTAGAGGCCATACTTTCCCCTCCTCACAACCCCCCATGCTTTCTCTATCCCCCATGTAACATTTTTTAAGCTGTCCATCTCTCCTTACCCTCTCTCTCTCCACTTTACTTTACTTTTACTGCCAATTAATAATAAAAAAAGTCTCACATTTGATGACTTGGGAAGAGGAGATGCTGGATCTTACATTGCAAGCTGATTCTTGAGTGTTTGAAGTTTAGGTTTCAGATCTGTCTTACCTAAGTTCAGAAGTACCTGTTGAAAAAAATCTAAAGTGTTCTTCATGTACTTTGGGTAGTTGAGATGCAGTGCATAGGTAAGTCCGAAGACAATGTACATGGCCTGGGGCAGGCTCTCACAATCCATCACAATGTTACCCTCCAAAATGATTCCCACTGAGGATGCAGTGTGGTGAAGGTACTGCGTGTGTGGAGTGATGTTTTCCTGTTCATGGCAGAGGATCCCCACTGGCACATCATTGTAAGAACCTTCCTCATCATCAACGTCCTGAAAAAAGGAACAGGGCATGATCACATCAACATGACAACATAGTGCTACAAACACACTCTATAGGTACACAGCCCACATGTCTGCCCTATCCAGTGTCCACCCACTGCAGCGAAAGCTACAGAAAATCACTCAGGACAGGTCCAAGAAGCATCCACAAATGATCTGGGGTGAACACTAGGGGTGGAACGGTACATGTATTCGTATTGAACTGACATGCACAATAAAAAATATTGCCTTCTGCATTTTTGTTTTGCTTTTCCCTCCATTGTACAGAACCGAACCTTGACTTCTGTGTACTGTTCCATCCCTAGTGAACACAGGTCACAATTTTGGAGTATACCTCCTCCAGAGAAGTTTTTTTTTCAAACAACAACATAAAAACACATGCACACCTTAAAATAATATGTATGGTAGGGAGAGAGGAGGGGAGGTAGAGAACAGGGGGAGCAAGGGAGGGGAGGTAAAGGGAGGTAGAGAAAAGTCAAAGTTGCTTACAAAGCAGCCCTTGAAGAAGGTGGATGGATCATCGCCAAGAATGACAGGAAGCCCCCTGAGGACAAGGCATCTGACTTCTGTCACATCCGAAGCCTGGTGGATTGAGGGAGCAGAGAGGACATCACATACTTAAAATAGGGTCCATATGTTACCCTGAACACTATGTGCACATACATAATCAATAATACACAGCAGAGCCATTTACGTACTGGACCCTAACTGTTACCTCACACACAGTGTTCTTGACATTATGCATACAGGTAGTTATTTGCATATCTCATTTACAGATCAACTAGCAAAACCTGGCAAACTAATGAAATGTGTGGCAAGTAATTACTCTGAGGAGTTAGTTTAGTCAATTCAACTCCATTACACATAGGCTAAAAGTTAAAGGAACACACTGACTTATTGGGACTTTGTCTTATTCACCGTATCCCCCAGAGTTAGATGAGTACATACATACCCTTCTCATGTCCGTGTGTGTTGTAACGCTGTCTGACGGCTCCAGTGTAGCAGTCCATCACAGAACATGCAGGTGACTGGTTCCAACAATCCTACTGCTCCGAATTGTGACAAAAGTGACAAAATAATGCCAACATGTTCCTATTTACTTGTTGTGATTTGTATAGTCACAGCGTGTACCAAAAACAACGTAACATGAGACACAGCCATCCTCTAACCGTAAACAAACCGGGAACTATATTCTCAGAAGGCAAAGCTCTGCTACTTGGGCGGAGTGATTTGCTTTGCAGCAAGCCTTTCTGAGAATATAGTTCCCGGTTTGTTTACGGTTAGAGGATGGCTGTGTCTCATGTTACGTTGTTTTTGGTACACGCTGTGACTATACAAATTACAACATGTAAATAGGAACATGTTGGCGTTATTTTGTCAATTTTGTCACAATTCGGAGCAGTAGGATTGTTGGAACCAGTCACCTGCATGTTCTGTGATTGGCTGCTACGCTGGAGCCGTCAGACAGCGTTAAAAAACACACACGGACATGAGAAGGGTATGTATGTACTTATCTAACTCTGGGGGATAGGGTGAATAAGACAAAGTCCCAATAAGTCAGCGTGTTCCTTTAAAGAGAAGAAAGCATCCACCAACAGGATAGCTCACATTACCAGCACATTTATTTACACGTGTGTTTTTTCAAGTTCAATCAAGTATCAGAATGTCTTCTAAGACGTAAATATAGAGTTGAAAATCAACTAACCTTTGTTTGTCGCATCAGGTCAGCCAAGACCTGCCCTGTGAGGCCCCTCTTTGCCTTGAAGATTTCTATGAGCCTGGGACTGTGATGGTCAAGGGCCTCGTAGAAATCCTGTCTCAGGCTCTTACCAACCACCCTGCTGAACTCTAGACACACCTGAAACATGTAAAAACAAAACATGTTCATGTTCAAATGAGTTGACACCATGATGTGATCTTTTTATGCAACAACCCAGTCTGCATGTATTACTCTTTAATACAATTTTGATGAGTACTACGAATCCCCTCTAGTGACAGCAGAGGGGCTCCGTAGAATACAGCATATGAGACAAATGTATAGGCCTACCTGGTGTTCAGCTGGCCAACGTTGACATATCTGGATGATGGCAGGCTTGTCCTTCACAACTTCATTCCTTCGAAGAGCGAATGTCAGATCCATCTTCTGCTTGATGAGGGCTCCATTTGGGGTTTTCTTTTTCATTTCGTCCACCATGAGCTGTCAAGCATCTTCAAGGCTGGTGTCCATCTGGATAATCTGGTAAGTAATTGACTTCTCCTCTCTTTGGCTTCTTGATTCTCTTGTTATGCGGGTCTCCACAAGGAGAGTGCTTTCCATGTTTACCGCCGTTCACGGTGACATCACGGTTACCCCGCTGACGCATTTTTGTTCGGTAATTCCCCATCTTGAATTTCAAGCTGTTTTTCCAACCGCACCAGCCGGACACTGAACCTTGTTCTTTGAGACATGGGTGTGCTCGCACCAGTGCTGAGGCAACAACTTCAAATTCTGCATATGTTGGATATGCTTTCAAGGCATATATGGTCTCGGCCAGCCTCTCGAGGATGTCGTGTTTGAGCTCCTTTGACGGATTGAGGTGTGTTCCATCCCTGAGATGGAGCAGGCTTGCTTGACGCAGTCTATATTCCACATCCACAGAGAATTGCGGTATATGCATATCAAATGCCTCTGGCCACTGGCGTTGTCTTTCCTCAGAGGAGTTGGAGAGGATGTCCGTGTCTGCCTGGCTGGGTGTGTCGCTTAGTTCTTCACTTGATGTTGACCGTGGGCAACCTCCACAAGAGAAAGCACTGGAATGATTTTAAGGGTAGGTCACACAGTCAGCTCTGATATCTCTGTTAGATTGCACAGTTCGTTGTCGAAGTTGGGATCTTTAAACTGTAAGCTGAAGTCATAGTTTATTTGAAGAACATCTTTAAGGGAGCAAATTAAATGGTCAACTGTATCAGGCTTTGTCGTCAGTTCCACCTTCCTTATGTCTGCTTCAGTGAAGATAACTCTCACAAGCATTCTCTGTTGCTCCGCCATCTGGGGAGAAAGAGAGAGCTTGTTCAGCACAGAATATTACGTTTGAGAGTCACCATTAGTTTCCCACTTATTCTGTAATCTGAAAGGAGGAAAACATTGTTAAGCTCTGACAGCGGAACCACACACAGGGGTGGGGTTAAAGAGTAGCAAACTTCATACGATCGAAGGTGCTCATTGTACCATGCACTCATTACTCTGCACACAAACATGATTTCTGTATGAACTGCAACAATCTGTGTGATCTGCCTAAACTCAGGGAGACCTGAGCAGGATCCAGCAGAGACTACCATATCTGCCTTGTATGTAACTCCATCTAGACATATGGATGATGCTACAAAAACTGCTGCTGGCTTGTGGATTTTCTGACGGAGTACCATCTGGACGTTATCAGGGAATGATGATACAGAGACTGTAGTGACCTTCTCCATCTCGACTGAAGGTTTGAAAAATGAGCTCGAGTCCAAATGATAGCTGACTGCTTTCTGGTGTTTCACAGCAAGTGTTAGGGCTACATTCCTGTAGTTCTGAGCGTCACGGATAATCTTTTTGAAAAATTTGTGCTTGCCCTCAAAGCGCATAGTCCAGACATCACACAGTGGATCAAATGCCTTAATAAGTTGAGGGTAATGTTCTATGTAGTGGTGTTTTGGTCGTAATCTTAACTCTGGGAATGTAGAGTGCAGCAGTTCTCTGTGTTCTGCTAACTTGCACTCCAGGAAGTAGAGTGTCTCATCAGTAAACCTGGGGGCAACTACTAACTCCACAATGTCTTTGACAAGCATTAGAACTTCCCATGCCTTTTCCCCCGGAGGAACATACTGACCAACAAGAAATGGAAGGAGCCTAATTAGACACCAGTTCTCATGCGCATTTCCCCCGATTGTGCCTTTTGTGGAGAAGCCTTTTGTAATAGGCTGTGGCTGGTCAGTTTTGTCAGTAAAGGTGTATGTAAAGGACCTGATAGCCTGATTCAGTGTTTCTAGATTAAAATATCCCTTGGAAATTAGATGTGAAAGGCACAAAGACAACTCTACAGGGACTATGCCCTCCAGAAGATCATGCATGAGGTCAGGAGGGTAACCTTTAACAACATGAAAGTGCTCCGGTTTTGCAGTCAAAGGGCACTCTTTTTTCACACCGTATTTTCTACCCAGTTCTGGGTCTTCCATCACTTCCTGCACTTGTCTGTCATGCCTGTCTTTGTCTCTGAGCTCAAAGGCACCAGAGCGCACCTCTGAAGTGTCACTTCTACTTGCCATGCAGAATCTGCAGAACTTATCAACAGAGAAGTTCTCGTAGAATCCTGCCAGTGCATGAGCACCTAGGTTGTCAGCAGCTACATACAAAACAGTTCCTTTCACACTTGCACCTAAGGCCTTTACATAAACACCATCTTTTTCTAGTGACATCAGATCATGTATAAGTGGGTCCAGCACTTTATCATAACCACATTCTTTTACAGTGGTTGTGTTGCATATAAGAGCAAGTTGGATAGAGTTGAGTGATGCTCTATATTTTGCTGGTATATTGGCAATTACCCAGTACACAGCACACATCTTATTCTTCTTCTTCGATGTTCCTAACGGATTGGCGACTTCAAAGTCATCGATGTACAGCCCAATGGCAATTGTGAACTCATCACTAGTAAGAAGGCCATTTTCTCTGAAGTATACACCATCTACATGAGTTTTGTATTCATTTGGAACATGTATTTCCTCAGACATTGCTTTATCTAACACATCTGTCCTGCACAGCAACTTCTGCAGCATTTGCTGTATGGGAACATATACAACTGATTTCTTGTATTTGTCAACTACATACTCTACAGGCATTACCAGCGGAAAATTTTTAGACACATACGATGCTCTCTTTTTCATGGCTGCTAAGGAACCAACTTTGCCGCAAAATGTTGTCATTACGTTGGTCTCTGAAACAGCACTGCTCACCTGTTTCACAATGGACTCATCTATCTCGGAATCATACTCCTTAAGAAGCATCTTCACCTTATGATGCAGAAGTGGCTCTGACAAATAATGTATATCACAAAGCTGTTTGATAACTTCCTGTACAGAGCGCTCAGGTATATGGAGGATAGTCTGCATTTTTAAAAAAAAGTGCAGCCAAGTTGTACTCTAACTGCTTTTCCAAATCATGAAGATCTATCTCACAAGCTTCTTCACTGACATCATCTATCTCCCCCGTGTCTTCAGTTGGCATTTGCTCATCTGCAACATCACTGTCTTTGTTTTCATCACTTATGTCAACATTAACTATTTCTTTCTTGAACATCTTCCAGTTGTCTTCTCTATGTGCTTTACTTTTATGTGCATTGAAAGTTGAATACACACTGCTCTCAATTCTACAGCCTGCATATGGACACTTAAACTTTTGGTTAACTTTCAAGTGTCTGCTTCGGAGGTGGGTGAAAAATTCCGTTTCAGAGCAGGGCTCAATGAATTCACACAACTGACAGCAGAATTTGACAGCTTAATTTTCTCCTGGTTGTTCCTCATGAGTTTTAGAGTGAACACGAGATATGTGTGCTTTAAGGCTGTTTAAGGACTTGAATGTGCACAAACAGTCCTGGTGCAAACAAGGAAATGGTACTGTCCTTGTGTAACTTCCATGTTTTAACCGGTAGTGTTTAAATAGCTGTGCCCTCTTCCCACTAATAAAACCAATATATTTACAGTTCCACTCCATCTTCAGCTAGCTAAAGTTACATGAACTAAGGAAAAATTACCGTTAGCTTACAGTGTAAAGCTTATGAAAAGAACTATTTGAAATGGGCTTGAACACTATAGCCGACAAGCTAACATTAGCTAAATAACAAAACTTTAAAGAGGCATGACAGTTAAGAGTGGGACAAAATAAATCAAGAAATTAAAGCTAATTAGCTAACTAATAATGTGAGGTAGTGTGCACCAACTTACGATGTTTGCAGTTCTGTGGCTAGCTGCTTCACCGTCTCAGCTCAACTTTCGCTGTCTGGAACCAACAGAGTAAAATAGCTTCAGAGTCGAGCGGACATATCAGCTCGGTGTCACATTAAAAGCATACAGACGTGAAGATTGCCTGCCGAGCAGTCTATTGTGTGACCGAGTACGCATACCCGGACACCGCGGCAGACTCGATGTGTACCCAAAGCGGACGGTCACTGGACACTATATTTTGTTTTCCTTAAAATTTTAATTAACAGTAACTTAAACACTTTGCAGTTTGAATGATGTCCTGTATTAATAAAATGACGGAGTATGTTTTTATGTTTCCACTGTTCGATCACGCCCGCGCCTCACACACGCACAAATATAATGCTGCGTTCAAGTCCTCCTGGGAAGTTCATATGCACGAGGTGGGAAGTCGTGCTTACGACGGCATGTGCGTTCAAGTCACTTTCGTCGGAGCAAGATTTGCCGAGTACTTTCTCTTAATTAGTAACACAAAAATACACCAATGTTCTTGAACTTTTGTTCTAGAAAATGAAGAACAAAGAAATGTGCATTAGGTATACTTCGTTTTTTTAATGTTTTAAATTAATTTATGAAGCCACTGCCAACTTTATTGTTACAAGTTGCATTGTTATATTATAATGCCATCATATTAGGCATCGTCGATTAACTTACTGCGCTGTAAATAGAAAAGTCTGACAATATCACAGCTAAATACCTTTAAGTATTGTGTATTCCGCCATGTTAATCACTGACACGCCCCAAACTCGTAAAGATCGAAGCTTAGAGAAAATCCCAAGCTCCCCACTGGTATTTACCACATTGTGGTGGCGTTCATGTGCATTCAACTCGTAAATACGATATATACGAGATGACTTGAACGCAGCATAAGTAAACACTTTGCGACTTTTCGATCACGCCCGTGCCTCCTCAAAGCTCAATTTCTATGTCCGGGCTGACTCTGCGTACTCGTACTCGGTGTCACGCAATAGAATCCGCTTTAACAAGGCAGCTGGGACAACTTACCGGGACATTCGCTGGTCCTTAGGTCCGTGGTCGAGCTAACGATAGGTAGCTGCTTCAGGTGTCCGGCTCAGCTCAACTTGCATTAGCTGTCTGGGAGTGACATACAATTTCCGTTACTGGTGCTAGCTAACGTTACTAGTTAACACATACATTAGCTAAGAGAGTGTGGGGTAGAGTTAGCTGGTTAGCTACCTTGCTAGCTTGTTAATAGGGCTTGGCAATCGAAGTCACTGCGCAGTGCAAACTGGGACTAACGTTAGCTAGCTAAGTTTTTATTTTTATTTTTTTATTTTTTAATAACTACAGTACTATAGAAATGAAACTTTGATATACAGATATATATCTGATAGATATATAGACTACTTTGAGTTATATAAAAGTTTCATTTCTATATAGTGTTGTCCCATAGGTGTTGTCCCCATGAAAAGATATAATAAAATATTTGTAAAAATGTGAGGGGTGTACTAACTTTCGTGATATACTGCTAGCTAAGTTAACGTTAACCTACCTAAGCTAAGTTAGTTGGCAGTTAACCAGTGCCAGGTTCCAACTTACAGTTTTGTGTCTGAACTCGGTTCATTCACCGAAGGCTTCAAACGTGGGTCAAACAACTTGCTTGCTAGAACGTCAGTTGACGAAAATTTAAATACAGCTGAATTCTTTGTCTTGTTCTGTCTCCAAAGTTCAAAGTCATCAATGCCACTCTGTCAAAACTGATATATATTTCTGGCGGTTGCATGGGTGACGTCAATGCCGTGTCATGCCATCCCGCCTTGTGCCGTCCACGAGCTTCTACTTTTCAAAATAAAAGCTTCACCAAGCTACTACTTTTCAAAGTAAAAGCTCACATCTGGAATAAAATACTTTTTTTTTTTTTTTAATCTCTCTATACAAATGCAGATTATCATACTAATGAATAAAATACTTAAAGCTAATGCTTTAAATATTTGGAGTTTTTTAACTAAACAGTAAGATACATGCAGACTATCATGCTAATGAATAAAATACTTTAAAATATATTTTGTGTTTTTTAACTAAACCGTACAAGATAAATGCAGACTATCATGCTAATGAATAAAATACTTTAAAATGTATGTCCGTCTATAAAATAAATGCAGACTAAATTTTAAATGAGGTTTGATCAAATGTATTTTAACATCAGGGACACAACATCCAGAAATCAGCAAACTATATGTATGGCTAAAATTGTTAGCTAATATTCGCTAACAAATGTCAACCAATGCTAATGCAGTTTTAAATGAGGTTTCATCAATTGTACATTAACATCAGGGACACAACAATAACGTCCAGAAATCACGAACTTACCAGTGATTACATCTGGAAAAAAATTCGCGATTTCGTATTTTGTTTTTGACCCTCTAAACTTACCGTTGGACAGGCAAAACTTGATGATATTAAGTTGTTTTAGCTCAAACACATAATTACAATAAGGCCATTAAAAAGTACAGTTTACTCAGAATTCATAATTAATTCATAATTAATGTAAAGAAATGACACATGTTTAAGTAATACAAACTCAGTTTGTTTGAGTAGACACTACTGATTGGACTTAAAAACTCAATTACAATAAGAAAGGACAAGAAAAAGTTCAGCTTAATCAGAATGAACAAGTAATGTCAATAAATTAGACACATTTAAGTAATATGTACTCAATCTCTTTGAGTTGAATCAAAATCTGGGTTTACAGTGAATGAATATACACATGAGCAGTGTTGGGGGTAACGCGTTACAAGTAGCGTGCGTTACGTAATAATATTACTTTTCTGGAGTAACGAGTAAAGTAATGCATTACTTTATAAATTTACACATTAATATTTGAGTTACTTTTTTAAAAATGTAATGCGAGTTACTTTTCAGTTTAATTAATTTGCATAAAAAAAGAAGAAAAAAGTACTGAATTAAAATGAACGTAGTCACGTAGAACACTGATACGTGCGCGCCCTGCGCGGGAACAAACTCTAGTCAGCAACGGAGATGGCAGGCCAGAGCGTTACATTACTGCGATGGAAGTATTCTCATTATTTTGAAATCGTCGAAGAAAAGGAGAAGGGAATAATCGTTAAGTGTAAATTATGTGTTGGTGAAAAGCTCTTGTCAACTGCAAAAAACACCACCTCAAATTTAAAAAAACATCTGCATGCAAAGCACAGCACTACAGAATTGGAAGAGAGAGCGCCAAATGATACCTCCACCCCGCCTCAAGCTAAACAACAAAAGCTTGATTTCAGTTCATCATCACCAGGTAAAACAATTAGTTCCACTGAACTCAACAAATTGGTTGCTGCTTTTATTGTTGAGGAGATGCAGCCGCTGTCCACTGTGGAGGCGCCCACATTTAGAAATATCATCAGCAAAATCTCTGTGACAGGGAAAAAGGCCGGGGAGGCGTGCTGCCCGATCGTAAAACCTTTGCAAGCTTTTTGGATAATGCATATATGGAAATGGAGACCGAACTAAAGAAAACTTTTGCCGACTTGGAATATGTTTCAACCACTGCAGATCTATGGACTGCTCAGAATAAAAGTTTTCTAGGAATTACAGTACACTGGAAAGATCCTGCTACTCTGCATCGGAAAAAAGCTGCAATCGCCTGCAGACGTTTTCGTGGGAGACACACGTACGATACCATCGCAGCGGAGTTAGAGCAAATTCACAGCTCATATGCTCTTTGTGGTAAGATAACTGCCACGGTCACTGACAATGGCTCGAACTTTGTCAAAGCTTTCAGAATGTTTCAAGCTGACGATGATAATGAAACAAAGAATGATGAAGACGAGGTCATATTTACGGACTTGCACGCAGTTTTACAAGATGACATTGAGTCCAGCGAACGGTATGTTCTCCCTCCACATCACCGGTGTGCATCGCACACCCTTAACCTTATATGCTCGAACGACATAGTTAAATTTTTGACGGCGAAGGCAGATTGCAAAGCAGTGTACAGACGTGCAACTGGAAAATGTTCAGCCTTGTGGTCAAAAGTTAGTCGATCAACTGTGGCATCAGAGAGCCTGGAAGAATTTAGCAAAAGAAAGTTGCTGGTCCCTTCAACTACAAGGTGGAACTCGTTTTATGATGCACTTAGCAGAGTCACAGACATGCCCTTAGTGGACCTCAATCAATTTTGCACTCGCCTGGACATCAGATGCATTACAGAGAGAGAGTATCAGTTCATTAAAGAATACTGCAAGGTTCTGAAGCCTGTCTGTATGGCACTGGATATACTTCAAGGTGAAGATCAATGTTTCTATGGCACCCTTCAACCTACCCTTGAAATCCTGATGACAAAAATCTTGGCACTGAAAGAGGGCCTCTCTCATATGATGGCTGACCTCCCAGACCTCATAGTTCAGGTAATTCTGTTCAATATGGTCTTATTATTATTATTATTTATTGTAGTTTTATTTGATGTCAAGTCACTTTTATTTGTATAGCACTTTATACAATATAGATTGTTTCAAAGCAGATTTACAGGGATAACAGGAAAACAATGATTCAATAATGCAAACAGAATTCAATTTAGCTGCAAAGCAGCTCTAAAAGAAAATAGTAAACAGTCATTAGACAGTTCAAATCAGTTCAGTGTTTATTTTGGTTTGGTTCAGTATAATAGTGTAGTTCATCAACTATGAAATGAGTTCAATATACTGTAGCTATAAAGCAGTTCTGGAAAAAACAGTGATGTCATCATTCAGCTCAGTTCAGTTCTCTTAGAATAGTGTGTGTCAGTGCTTTCAAGTCAATATGTTTGCGTGTTGTTAAGTTTAATTCTACTTTTAACTCTATTTTTTCCTGACATAAATTTTATTATTCTGGTATGAATTCATGTCTATTAGTGTATTAACTGTGTAACCTATCTAAAATTCTCTTGCAGGCTATCAAGACACGGTTTAGCTCCATCCTTGACAGCGATGAAGCTTTGATTGCTGCGGTAACCCTGCCAAAATTCAAGCTGCGGTGGCTGAGGGATGAAACAAGAAAAGACAACATCAAGATGATTCTGGCAGCACAGTGTCGTGCTCTCACTATTGAGATACCACAGAAAGAGCCACTGCAGTCTCCTGAAAGCAGAGACCATGAAAATGACTTCTTTGTATTTTCTGAAGAGGAGAATCAACATGACGACCAAGCAATTACTGTGGACGTGGAGATATGTGAATACCTGAAATCAGCAAATATGGAAAATTTACATGATTTCCCCAGGATTTTGAAGATCTTCTTAAAAGCCAACACAGGAACACCTTCCAGTGCACCAGTTGAGAGGCTGTTTAGTATTGGAAGTCTCATCCTCACCCCAAAAAGGAACCGTCTCACAGACCAGCGTTTTGAGAAACTACTCCTGCTGCGCTACAATCGTTACTTTGAAAATAAAACCCAGATGAAGTATTATTAAGATAATGCTATAAAATTACATTGACAATACATTTTTTTGCATTGTATTGCAGAAGTGATCTGGACTTTTTTTTTGCATAAAATAATTTTGTTTTGAGGACACAATAGAAAAAGCTGACAGTTTTGTTTAATTGGTGGACACAAATAAGTTAAAGCTGACAGTGACAGATCAAGTTTAATTATTTTACAATGGATGGAATGATATAGTTTGTTACTGAAGTAAAAAACACATTACATCTCTGTATTTTTATTGTCCTCTAATATCAGTTAATAAAACATTTTATATTCAATAAAAAGAAAAATGAAGGTGTTTGTTGAAGATATAAAATAATCTTTTACCCAAGCATTTTATAAACATAACTTTTATTTCATAATGGCAACAAAAATAGAAAATGATTTTACATAGAATTATAGTGAAATATGTAAAATACAGTGCAATCAATTCGGACATACACATCCTTATTCATTAACAATGGATTTAGTGAATGTTTTAGCACTTTATATAGCTTTACTCTAACCCACACAATAAGTACAAAAGTAAAAAACACATTACTTTCCATAATCTCAGTGATCATATCCTAATTTAAAAATTGCCTGTTGTTAATAGGAACATTGAGGTGATTGGAGTGATATAACGAGTAAAAGTACTTTAAAATCAATCCTAAATGTAACTGGATGTAAGGACCTGAGGACTGGTGTGATATGCTCAGATTTTTCCTGGTTCTAGTCAGAATTGAGGAGACCATACAATAGTCCACCCTGCCTGGTGGATAGTTTCTCTAATGCTTGCTGGAAACAAAACATCTAATTCTTGCTATGGGATCAAAATACTAAGGAAGTTGTTTTGTCTCCGAATATCTTTGTTTTCCAAAATGCAATAACTTCAGTTTTTTCCTTGTTTATTCTTCATAGAGGGAGTCAATGGGCTGTAGTCATTTGGCGATTCTGACTTATATATAGCCTATGTGTTGTTGGACGTCCAAACTTAGAAATAATAACCTCTGAAGTATGACCTGAACCATTTGAGTACCATCCCCAGAAAGCCCGACCCAGTTTTTCCAGTAGTAGTATGTTATGATCGCTGTCAAACGCAGTTCTAGAATACCAGCACTGATATTTTGCCACGGCTTATCAAACACTAGCGCTGTAGTCTGTGCTGTGATAAAATCTTCTAACAGTTAAACAAAAAAAAAAAAAAACACCTGTAAGACCTGAGAGAGATCAAGCCTCAGCCAGGTAAGAAAAAGTAACTGAAAAGTAACGCAAAAGTAACGTAACATTACTTTCCATAAAAAGTAACTAAGTAACACAATTAGTTACTTTTTTGGGGAGTAACTAAATATTGTAATGCATTACTTTTAAAAGTAACTTTCCCCAACACTGCACGTGAGGCACCAGCGTGATCAAAGTCACAATTCACAATTTTGTTCACACAGTAAAGGCATAATTCAAAAATGCAAAGTGTTAGCAGTTTGAAAAGTCAAGAATAATAACAAAGTGAATAAAAATTATTTGCAAATGCTGGACCGTTCTCATTTCGCTCTCTGCAAATGGAACCTGAAGATTATTATTTTTTTTTTAACCAAGAATGAACCAAAATGAAAACATTAGCTTTTAATCTGTATATATATATATATATATATATATATATATATATATATATATATATATATATATATGTGTGTGTGTATGTAATGACTGTTTAATAACAATAGCATGTATACGAGCCTTTGTGTAAAGGTCTTTCTTTAAATTTTTGATGAGTAGACTGTAGCCTAAGACGATCCTATTTTTTAATGGCTTTTAAGGATGTTATAATGTATATTATAATGTTATTGTTGTTTTACTTCTTCCTTTCATTTTACAATTACATTCATTTCGCAATCCGTCCCTTTACGCCACCTGGCGGTAGTTTCGCAAATGATTTTAACACGCGACTGACTTGCAGTTAACGCGGCGGCGGTACGCATGGCGGAATTACCCATTTTGGTTGTCAACCTACTGTATTTAATGCTGGCAGAGCCCCGGCGTGCATCACTCTCCACGCAGCTCTTTGATCTGCTAGTTCCTGAGGTTCAGCGCCCCTCGTTGTCGAGCAGCTCAATGCTTCTAGGCGGTTTGGAGCAGAACGCTGTCACCAATGATTCAATATCACTGACAGCTTTGTATTTGAATGCACCTATCGCCTGGGCCAAGCCCACAGTGAGGCTGCGCTTGCTGAGACAGACCGCTCTTACTACGAGAGTTCATGTCTCGCTCTGCTTTGCTTGCAGCTAACCTTCTTCAATGAAGATGGCCCTGCCCCTCCCCTCGTCCGCTACAAGAGAGAATGTGCACAGCATTTTTGAGTGTTTACACATAAAGATCATCAGTACTCCTCTTCTAATGAGCGGTTTGATCTTTTTAGGTGGATTATAAGATAATGCTGTCACTTATGATTATTATCACTGACAGCTTCGAATAGGACGCATCTGGGCCATGCCCACACTGCAGCACGCAAAGGGGCTGACTGCTCGCTGTGAGAGCATTAAGTCTAGCAAAGCATTTTTTGAAAGCATTTTCACGGAGAGCAAATTTCCTCTTCTGAGTGTGGGGTCCCCATACATTCGAATAACCTGTGATTCAGCTGCGTGGTTCCCACCTCATCTAAAAGAAAAAAAGAAAACGTCCCTCCATCCCAGATTAAGAAATTCCTCCACATACAATACACACAAACCCCCAAAAAATCTAAAAACTAGTCAGGCTTCCACAGCTGCTACTTTTCATCCCCAAAAAGGATGGTGGCCTCCAGCCCATCCTCGATCTCAAACACCTGAATCACACCCTCATGAAAAGGTCGTTCAGGATGACTACACTGAAACAGATCTTTATGCAAATTCTCTCAGGGGACGGGTTCTTTCTCTGGACCTGAAGGATGCATACTAAATATTGTTCCTGGGAACAATTTTCGATTTGGCTCAAATGAGAGCTGTAGTCACGCCGGAACGGGTTCTGGCCATTTGGAGACTGGCCTTTGAGATCGGTACCACTCACCCTCTCAAAATGTTTCAGAGGATGCTGGGCCTCATGGCCTCAGCATCACCAGCACTACAGCTGGGTCTGCTTCGTATGCATTCTCTTTGGTGCTGGCTGAAACCACATGTTCCATCCCATGCGTGGCCTCACAGACACCTGCATGTCAGGGTGAATCAGGCCTCTATAACAGCCCTGGCCCCCTGGAAGAACTATCGCTGGATGGAAAAGGGAGTGGCCATGGGAATGGTTGGCAGGACAAAAATGGTCATGACAGATCCCTCCAACTCAGGTTGGGAGGCACTGTGCGAGGGCATACTGACTTTCAGCCACTAGTCAAAGCGGAAAAGGCTTCCACATTAACTGCTTGGAAATGCTAGCAGTGTGTTTGGCCTGTCATTTCTTTCTACCAGTCCTAAAGGGGCACCATGTGCTAATCCGAATGGACAAAATGTCGGTGGTGTCCTACATAAATCGCCAAGGAGGCCCTCCTCGAAGCGCCTCTTCATTCTGGTAGAGTGCTTTCTGGAATGGGCTCAACTCAACCTGTGCTTGCTGAGAGCGGCGCATATAATGGGGAAATGGAATCAAGGAGCTGACATGTTATCAAGGAGCAATGTTCCCTCATAGGAGTGGAAGAATAGGACATTTACTATTCAAAGACCAGGGACGCGTTGGCCCACGATTGGCCCAACCTCCTTTATGCATTTCCCCCCGATTGCCCTGATCCCACAGGTGAATCAGGGAACAAGAACACAAGGTTCTCCTGGTGGCCCCTCTCTAGGGCCCTACATCTCTGGCCACCCGACAGGTGCTTTCAAGCCTCCCAAATTGAGTTTTAAACACAATATTGGAGGCCAGAGCCCCATCTATGAGACGCTTCTATGCCCTTAAGTGGTCTATTTTCTCTGCTTGGTGACTAAACCGCGGCAAAGACCCTTCTGCTTCCAATCTGTCAGAGGTGTTGTCATTCCTACAAGAGCTGCTGGATAAGGGATGCTCCCCATCCACTCTCAATGTTTATGTGACTGCCATAGTGGCATCTCATGACCCTATTGCGGGCCAATCAGTGGGCAAAACAGTGCGGTTGTCCACTTCTTGAGTGGCGCCAGGAGGCTGAATCCGCCTCGCCCCCTAACTGTAAACTGTTTAACTAGTAAAATGTGTACAGGTTATGTGAAAACTAATACAAGTAGGATAATAAAAAAATGACTTACTCATGTTTAGGATCTCTACTTGATCAAGCCGCTGCATCAATAATCCAGAGGTTCTTGAGGTGAATTCTTTCTTATTTGTCACAGCAAGTCTTTTCTGCGGTGAATTCAGTCTCATTCCTCTCAGCGCGAAGTAAAAGGTAAAAAAAACTTGCTGCTTTGTTTGTTGTTATGGGCCGTTTACCCGCCACGACCTTTATAAGCATGCTCGGCGCGTGGGCGTGGTCGCATTAGATATAATGAAGGGAGACGTGAAAGACAGACATCGCATTGTTTTCATATGGATTACTTAAGCACAGAATATCACAGAATATTTGTTTTTGGTAGCACTTGCTTAGTTTAAAAGTAGACATGTCAAGCTTTCCGTGAACTTTCCATTTTTGTCAAGCTTTCTATAGATATATCTCTCATGTCCAGTGTTGTAGTCGAGACCAGCTCAATCGAGTCCGAGTCAACACCGAGTTCAGAGAGGGTTGAGTCCGAGTCAAAACCGAGTTCAAAGAGGGTTGAGTCTGAGTCAAGACCGAGTTCAGAGAGGGTTGAGTCCGAGTCAAGACCGAGACCAGAGAGATTGGGTCTGAGACAAGACCTAAAGAAATCTTCAAGAGTATGTAAAATGTTTGGTGGAAACAATAAAATTGGCACTATACTCAAACAGTATATCAAATATAACATGGCATGTACACTGTATTTTATTTACTTGTTATAGGTTTAAAAATATTATCAGTTAAGGGTAAAAGGGCCACATAGTAGGTGGTGTAAAGGTAATTTTATTACAATTATGAATTGTTACTTGTCAGTATTAAGTGCTCGTGTTCACATAACGTTGTACCACTATACACGTCCACATAACCTTTCTAGTACACATAACATTACTGTACCACACTATACTGTAAGTCCACATAACATTTCTGGTACACAGAACATTAGTGTACCACTCTATACTGTAAGTCCACATAACATTTCTAGTACACATAACATTAATGTACCACTCTATGCTGTAAGTCCACATAACATTTCTAGTACACATAACATTTCTGTACCACTCTATACTGTAAGTCCACATAACATTTCTAGTACACATAACATTACTGTACCACTCTATACTGTAAGTCCACATAACATTTCTAGTACACATAACTAGTGTACCACTCTATACTGTAAGTCCACATAAAATTTCTACTACACATAAAATTACTGTACCACTCTATACTGTAAGTCCACATAAAATTTCTACTACACATAAAATTACTGTACCACTCTATACTGTAAGTCCACGTAACATTTCTAGTACACAGAACATTAGTGTACCACTCTATACTGTAAGTCCACATAACATTTCTAGTACACATAACATTAGTGTACCACTATATCTGTATGTTCAACTTTAACAACTTTCACATAACTTTTAAACTTTAAGCTTTAGTGCTCTTGTCTACAAAACATTGTTGTACCACTATGTGTGTCCACATAACATTTCTAGTACACATAACATTAGTGTATCATTCTATAGTGTAAGTCCACATAACACTTCTAGTACAAGTAACATTACTGTACCACTATACCTGTATATGTTCAACTGTAACAGCTTTTACATAACTTTTAACCTTGAAGCTTAACTAATGACTGATAATATCATTACAATGTCTTGGATTATGTTGTGAAGATTACAGATGGGCACAATTACTTGTAAAAAAAAAAGTGAGGAGACCATCCTGCTACCCAACCGAGCACGATGTGGTCTCATGATCAATCCACCCCGACTAAAAATTCTCTCTACTGGTGCAGAGGAAGCGGGGACTGACAAAAGTTTCACTGCAAGTGCATGCAGTTGGGGATATCTGTCCTTGTTTTTGAACCAAGAAGACAAGTGCTGTGTCACTACACGGATCCTGAATGTCACTGAAGTATTTACTCATCTGGTCAGAGATACTGGCTTCCACCGTATGGTTATGCTGGCTTTTGTGGGCTTTGTAGCAGGCTACTAGCCGTGGCAATTTGGCTGGTGGTGGAGAATTGTTTGATGAAGAATCATCTGCATTCGTCTGCTGAGTAGTTTCACCATCTGCCACAGCCACACTCTCTACAGCTAAGATCAAGGTACCTTAAAAAAAAAAAAACAGCATAATACTATGTTGCATTAGAATTAGGATGAGTTTTACTCAAGTCATCAAGAAAAAAACATTTTTAAAAACATTTCAAATTTTTAACTATCATATTGAATTTAATGGCAATTTAAAGATATTGCAATACATTTGTGACCCCGACTTTGAAATCCAGACCAAAGTCTCTCATAATCAGATTATGAGTTTAAGAGCATCACAACTTAATTTCACTATGATTTTAACATTTGATGTGGCCTTACGCAGTCAGTATTGAAATACCAAGGATATATTTTTACAGAATGTTCTTTACCTTATGTGTTTTGTGTAGAAAATATTAGCCTAAATCACAAAATAATAATGTATTATTTATATATTATTATTTATTAATAATTTATAATGTTAAAGTGGAATTAAAATATAGTGGAATGGGGGAAATACTAACTTGTCAGAGTACTCTTTACATCTTCTCTGAACTTCTTTAGTGATGAAGCATCACTGTTGGTAACGTCCAAGTCAATCCAGTTCAGACCAAATTGCGGATCCAGCATTGCAGAAAGAAAGTACACATCTTGGTAAAAAGGCATGGGTTCTTCACACTCTCTGGCCATTTTAACCTTCACAAATATTCCTGAATATCTTCTTTGTAGAGATGTGTGAAGGGCCTTAATACACATTTTCAGAAGATGTGTGTTTAGGTCTAAAACAGTAGGAACCACCATGCTTATGGTTACAGACTTTTCGCCTTGTGTTAGGTCAGTTGCTTCTGAAAATGTTCCAAGAATTGCACTCAGCTCTTGAAGTTGGTTCCATTCACGGGGTGTAAACACCACATTTTCGAATTCTTTACCACAGACCTCTACCAGATTTTTGTAGTCAAGACTTGTGATTGCCTGCACCTGCTTGAACGTTGAATTCCAGCGTGTAACATTCGCCACTAGCTTTGAAGCAGTTCTTGAAAGTAGTGCTGCTATGCAGTAGAGAAGTGAACTTAGATGCTTTTGCAATGGCCAGGGATATGAATTTGGCTTCCTTCAGCCCATCACCAATCACCAGCTGAAGCGAGTGGGCAAAGCACGACAATCGCTGCCTTGACCTGGCCATGTCTATCAAGGTTTCTTTGTTGTTGTCTAAATCCTCCCACAGCTCCTCATCATCCAATTTGTCCATTTTTCCTCATTGTCATCTGCAGGGTCAACAGATTGCTGAGGTAACTTCACTTTAAAGGCACATTTCATGTTTGCCGCGTTATCTGTTATGATGTAATCAATCTTGCTTGTAGTCCCGTACTCCTCTGTTATGTCATCAAAGGCCACTGAGAGGTTTTCACCAGTGTGTCTACTAGGAAAATGTATACAATCTAAAAGAAATAAATCCAGCTTGTAAACATCCTCACTAGTATTGCAAATATGTGCAGTAATTCCAAGGAATGAGCGCAAAGTGCGGTCTGACCATATGTCAACTGTTACTGAGATGGAGCTGTGTTTCTTCAAGGTTTCACAAATATGCTTCTTAGCATTTTCAACTAAATCTGGAATACATTTCTCAGCAACTGTCATTCTTGAAATGGGCACATACTTCATATCCAACGTGTGAAGAAAGTGTAGGAAGTGTTCATTCTCAATTATAGATAACGGCAAGGAACAACCAATTATCAAGTCATTGATGATTGCTTGATTGATTGCTCTTTGGCGACTTGAGCCAGGACTGTAATGCTGAGCAGTGAAAAATGACAACCTGGTCATTGATGATTCTATACTTTGTTGTGGTGCACTTCTGTTAGATTCTGTATGTGTGCCTCTCTTGTACTTTGTAAGCCTTGAAAGGAAAAAAACAACAATAACAGTTATTTTCTTTTTATGAAAAACAGTTTACATACAGATATTGCCAATCAGCCATATATTTACATCAAAAGAGCTTTGGGTATGTCATTATGTTTTAAAAAGGTTTAATGCAGATCATACTCATTTGACTGTGCTATTTTATTACTAACTTTAAAGTTTTGAATGGAAGGAAACATAACGGAGCACTTTGCAAACTGAATGTCTGTTTATTCTGAGCTAAACCACAACAGGCCTAAGTATAATTTTAAAGATATATATCTTAATATTACGGAGCCCCTCTGGTCCCACTTTGTTAAAAAAATAAATAAATAACTATCTCGTGGCCTCAAGATACTAACTCGTGGCCTCAAGATAGTAACTCGTGGCCTCAAGATACTAACTTGTGGCCTCAAGATAAGTAACTCGTGGCCTCAAGATACTAACTCGTGGCCTCAAGATAAGTAACTTGTGGCCTCAAGATACTAACTCGTGGCCTCAAGATAAGTAACTCGTGGCCTCAAGATAATAACTCGTGGCCTCAAGATACTCGTGCCCTCAAGATAAGTAACTTGTGGCCTCAAGATACTAACTCGTGGCCTCAAGATACTAGATCGTGGCCTCAAGATAAGTAACTCGTGGCCTCAAGATACTAACTCGTGGCCTCAAGATACTAACTCGTGGCCTCAAGATAAGTAACTCGTGGCCTCAAGATAAGTAACTCGTGGCCTCAAGATACTAACTCGTGGCCTCAAGATACTAACTCGTGGCCTCAAGATAAGTGTATATAAAAGGAGAATGCACAATGGAGCAGCTTTTCTCCCCAAAGCAGAGAGTGCATGCACGCTAAAGCTGCCACCCGCTTATAAGGCTCTTCTTGGTAGGTTAATACCTATGGATAGAGAGCATTTGATAAAGTTTTATTTTAATTTAGGGATGCGTTACCAGGATATACTGAACACACTTGCTTTGCAAGGGATTATTGTCAGTAAAAGGCAGTTAATGAAGACATTTAAAGTTTATGGATCACATTGTCGGCAATATGATAATTTAGAGGATGCTGTCGACTTTATATGTAGTCAACTGGAAGGCCCTGGAAAACTTCATGGATACCGGTGGATGTATGTGAAGTGTTTGGAGCGAGGCATCCGTGTCAGGAAAGAAGACGTAAGGATCTTTCTGTCTTTGCTGGACCCAGTCAATTCTCAAGCTCGCCAGAGACGACGTCTTAGACGAAGGCAGTATTTTTCACAGGGGCCTAATTTCATATGGCATGTAGATTCCTACGACAAACTCAAGCCGTATGGTATATGCATTAATGGATGCATAGACGGATATTCCCGTAGGATTATATGGCTAAGAGCAGCCCACACAAGCAGTGATCCAAAAGTTATTGGAAGCTACTTTGTTGAAGCAATAGAGCAGGCTGGCGGTTACCCAAGGCTTTTACGCACAGACATGGGTACAGAGAATGCTTTGGTAAGAGACATCCAACAGTATTTGCGTCAAAATGATGAAGATGACAGAGCAGGAGAGAGGAGCTATATAACAGGAACAAGCACGGCAAACCAGCAGATAGAGAGCTGGTGGGGACAAATGAGAAAAGAAGGGATTGAACACTGGATCCAGCAACTTGGACAACTCAAGGATGAAGGGCTCTTCTCCGGCGACTTCCTGGACAAAGTACTTGTCCAGTTTTGCTTCATGGCAATCATTCAGGTAATATAAAATGACCACGATTTTCTGACAAAGTTAGTAGCTGAAGTTAAACAGAGCATTCCATAACAGCCCCTTAGAATTTATGCTTTTGGGTGATTGTGATAGGGATTTCAATGTAAATGATTCACAGTAACTATGAATAAATCATGTTGTGCATTCATTGGCATAATTTTACACATTGATATAACCTAGCAAACCCATAAACTTCCATGGGCTATATTCAAACAGCTGGCTCATATACCTGTTTTATTGAATGAGTTGTATGCGTCTTTACGCACGGTGGCTAGGCCTATATATATAAGTATACTTAGTAAGTATACTTGGATTAACCCTCTATGGCATTTTTATTTTGGGGGGGAAAAATATGTTACCCCATTTTTTGAGAGCTTGGGGGTCCCTGATAATATATCCATCATAAAATGTGAACAAAATCTGAACAAAATATTGGTTCGTTGCCTCAGGGCAACAATGTGCTACGAGGGTACTAAAACAGCAAGGTTTTCTATATAAGTGGAATAAGGAAAACATGTAATATATTCATTAGAACATGTTTTATTTTGACAAACATCAATAACAAATGGTTCCAACCAATAAAAAAAAACAATGAACAATCAAATAAACAAACTACTACTAATTACAACACCAAATGTTTCTGACATTTCATATAAACATATTGTAACACTTATATATTAACCAACATCCGAATGGATGTGTGTATGTGTGTGTGAATGTGTGTTTGTGTGGTTTTTTGGATATTGTTTGAATCAGAGCTTCTCTTTTTGACAAAGCATACTCTGATTTCCTATTCTGTGTGAAACCTCAGAAAGCAGTTGCTGGTGGATGTAAAACAGAGGTGAACATCACATTTCCGGCACTTGGCTTTTGGTGTACCTGTGCACCCTGGTACCTTGCATCTCCCCTTCTTTTCAGCCATAATCATCCAGTGGGCTGTGGCATCCAGGCGCACATCAGGGACTGGAATTGGAGCAGCGGGTCCTTTTCTCCTCTTTTCCTCATACTCACCAGCAATTGTGGAACAGGGGCGACCTTTCTTGCGCTCCAGGCTCTTTCCACTTTTTCATAGGGCTTCAGCAATGTAGGATTTGAGGTATACAGCTTCATATGTTCATTCTTTCTCATGCCAGTACCTTCACAATCTCTTCGGTAGAGCAGCCATGTGGTCACGATGATCATATCCAGAAGGTGGAACACCAGCCGGTGGTACCACTTCTTTGATCTGATTTTGATCCGATACAGTGCAAGCAGTGAGTCAAGAAGATCCACCCCACCCATATTCTTGTTGTATTCTTTCACCACAGCAGGGCAGGGGACTTTGGTGATCATCTTTTGCTTGCGATCCCACCTGTCAACCTCGGTGACTGGGTGGGCTCCAGTGTAATCACTGAGAAGGGTCACTGAGCGATTATCATACCACTTTACAGCATACAAGGTGGTTTCTCTCACCATGGCCATCTTCTGTTCAAAAGATCCACGTCCTGCTCTTTTCAGCTCAGCATCGCACATCAAGTTGACACCTGGTAGTCTGTTGCCACGAACAGTACCAGTGCAGTGAATTCCCTGCTGAGCCAGTGTAAGCACAAGAGGGACACTCATAAACCAGTTGTCGAAAAAAACCTTGTAGTTCTTTTGCTTGGGTATAGGCTGGGCCAGGCGGAGGACAACGTTGCCACTTGCTCCCACATCTGCTAGCTCAGGGGGTTGTACAACTCTCCCTGTGTAGATTTCCAAGTTGTACGGGACACCATCAGAGCCAGCCAAGACCAGAATCTTGTAGCCCCATTTCTTTGGTTTTGATGGCAGATATTGCTTCAGTCTGTTTCTTCCCTTGAATGGGACCATCTGCTCATCAACAGCCAGCTTCTCACTCATTGGGATTGATGTCAGTTTTGAGGTTAGATGAGTAACCAGTGGTTGGATCTTGTGGAGTGGATCATTATTATCCTCCTGTCTCTCTTCATTGTTATTGAAGTGCAGGTGTTTTTTGATGGCCTCCCATCTATTCAGTGTCATGGTGTCAGCTACTTGGGATACTCTGCAGGCTTTGTTCCAAAACATGCGGGTGCCTGGTAAACCAAACAATGACATGTACACCACAATCCCCAGGAACTGCTCCAATTCTTTTATGGAGATTAAAAGTCTCTTTTTCATCACAACATATCACAAAACAACTTCCAGAATGTCTTCAGAGAAAAACTGCTTGAAGTACTGGAGGGGGGACATGATATCATCAGATCTTGGAAGCAGGTCCTGCCATTCTGGGTAAGCATTGAAGTGTGCATTGTGAGGTGTTCTCCATCGGGGTAGGCGTGGAACATCAACCTCTTCTACATCATCTTCATCTTCATCCTCAGACTCTGTGTCATTGTCAAGAGACAGGCATTCTCCTTAAAAAGACAGCAGGAAGCATGTTTGTCATATACCTTTCATCATACAATGACATGCATGCAAACAAACAAACACACACACATGTACGCACACACACACACATGATACTTTGCTGACTGACCCCTAACTGACCCCTGACCTCCAAACTGTCTCTCAAACCTGATTCAGGGATCCAGTCTTCATGACTCTCCTCAACCTCACTGTCCCCATTTTCACTCTCCTCAAGCTCACTGTCCTCACTGTCAGAAGGAATGACCCTAACTGCTCGATCATGTTCCTTCCGCCCGTAAAATTGTCTTGTGTCCATTTCCTGTAAGTATCAGTAGATAGTAAAAACATTGATCATGAAAAATGCTGACTGTTCAATGTAATTTGTACACATTATGTGTACTGTTAATAAAGAAGAGAGATAAAGTTTGCCAGAAAACACTACTCATTTAGCCAGATTAAGAGATGATAGGCACCATCATCTCTGTGGCAACATAATAATAATAATAATAATAAAAAAAAAAAAAAAAATAACATAAATTGCACATATATGATGCATTCACAGAGCTTCCCAGGAGGTCTTGAATGCACCATGTGGTCCTAATTTTGCATCCGATCACATCTCCCCAATTTAGCATATTGCCCGAAAAAAAAAGTGGTCTAACTGCACAGTGTTGCCCTGAGGCAACAAAAAAAAAAACACAGTTTTAGCATATAAATAAAATCAAAATGTGTCTTTAAACAATCAAACATACTTCTTTACATACTGATGCACATATATATATATTTTTTATATAAAGTTATTTAATTTTAAATATGTTAAAAAGTGAAATTGGACTTACCAATTGGTGGCAGTGTGTCCCATGCGACTTTGCTTCCGGAAAGGACTGCCCCACCCCCAAACAAAAGGCTACAACCACTTTAGTCCCTCATTTGATTGGACAGACATGTCAGGTGATATTATACATTTTTTTAAATTAAAAAAAATTAAAGGGGCAGTGTGAGGTCCAAAAAGGTAGTTTGTTGCCTGAGGGCAACACCATGCCATAGAGGGTTAAGTTGTATTGTAGTTGCTAGGATTTGCTACAATGAAAAAATTGATAACAAATTAACCTTGTTTTTATATTTATAGTAATTGTTGTATAGGCCTAGTATAATAATTATAATATAGTATAATTATATTATAGTATAGTAAAATAATTGTCAGTGTCCGATTGGTGTGCTTGGTAGCTCACTGAATCCATTGTAAGGATATGTGGGTGCGCAAAACATGCCTGGCATATTTAGCCCTGTTATTTGATTTCAGCTAATGATGCCGTGATGCAATCCCATAATGATGCGTATCTATTAATAAAGCTCTACTAGGCAAACACATGGTGTAAGACCCCCCCCCCCTTCTCTTTTCCCTTTATTTTACAGGAGGACTTGAATGAAATAAGAGACGTTTGGAATGCACATCGCTTCTGGCCCTCTAAAAACATCAATGTCCCATCAGGAATACCTAATCTCATGTATCTGGCACCTCACCTGTGGGGCGCAGAGAACCTTCTTCTTCCACTCACTGATGACTTAGCCAGTTGCAAAGAGAGGTGCAAGTTTCTTAGTGCAGTTCCATGTGATGAGGACATATTCGATATGTGCACAATAATGATGGAAGAATCAGGCTTCGGCTTCCCAATGAGTATGTCACAAGCACTTGACTTGTATGTATCACTGAGGAATATCGTCCACCCAAATGTGTTTCAGTAGCAAACTGCATGAATGTCACCCTTTGTTTCTGCCAAAAGACCACTTACCAATAATGCCAAGACCCTTTTCAACACCACACCAGAATTAGTGAACACTCATGCAAACCCAGAGAAGGAGATGGGACGAATCACTTGCTTTATTTCATGTGTTTCACGTATAATGAAAAAAATGATTCATTGACTTTGTTGAATTTTATTAATTTTTTTTTATGTAAAGTGGTTCCACACAATTGATTTTAGCTACATTTAAACAGATTTTAGCTACATTTAAACAAATGCAATAAGTTGAACTAAGTTAAAGTTCGTTCAACCTAATGCATTTGTTTAAATGTAGCTAAAATCTGTTTAAATGTAGCTAAAATCAATTGTGTGGAACCACTTAACGTAAAAAAAATAGTAAATTCAACAAATTCAATGAATCATTTTGTTCAGTGTAAGACAAAAAATCTTATTTTACTGTTTAATGTCAAGTAGTGGTGGTCGGTACAAAAAGCACTGCAGACGTAACCACCATCAGCAGAATCGAAGCCAAAGGTGGACAGGCAACCAGCTAGTCTTGGCTTTCAAAGAGTCCACGTGATAGCTGACATTCTTGTCACTTAAACTAACAATAGTGGAGTCACAGAGT
Source organism: Cyprinus carpio (assembly GCF_018340385.1). NCBI lineage: Eukaryota > Metazoa > Chordata > Actinopteri > Cypriniformes > Cyprinidae > Cyprinus > Cyprinus carpio. The sequence continues at coordinate 867,697 of NC_056610.1, read as the reverse complement.
ATGTATAGAGACCCAAGGAATTCAACATTACAACTTTGGCCAGCTGCTCCGTGTGAAGATCACATTAAAAGTAGGAATGAAGGCAGACAGATACTTTCACATGCATAAACAGACCTGGTGAATACAATTGTTAGGTCAGTGAAATGGATAAAGACAGCTGCCTTATCTTGTTTTAAACTTTTCTGTACTTTGGTTATGCTCCATTCCATGTGGGCAAAGACTGTGTTTGTCCACCTTGGTGTACAGATGGCAAAACGCTATTGGACAGTTTTTGGGTTTTTGGATGAAGATGGTGTCTGTAATGGAGTGAGTCTGAAACAGGTTCAGAAGGAATGGCCATGTACCACAGTGCAGCTCTGAGTCACTTTAGACAGTACCTGGAGAGACTGCTGGCCTTGGCTGAGATACCAGAGGACGAGCTCAACCCCTTAACAGACAACTGGCTATCCAGGTGTGTGTACGGTATATGTAGCTTCAGCTATGGGATGCTAGAATTAATGAGCTAAATTGTTTTTGAAGCTGAACTTGTTTCCTTTACTCATACAACCTTTTCTTCTAGCCTTTCTCTTTCAGGACCATCCAGATAAGAATAAACACCTAGGAGCTGTAGAGGTGTTCAAGGTACTGAGGACTGCCTGGGATACTGTAACACAGAGAAAGAAGGAGAGTATGACATGTGAGTACAAATGTGGACATTCAGTACAAGACATACTGTATGTATAGTCTAGATTATTAAGCAAAAACTAGAAACGGATCCAGTATCTTCAAAAACATGTAGTAGACGTTTAGGTTTTGTCAGTAGCACATATACAAACATTATATCATTTTGTAAACTTTATTTTGAATATTTGTTTTCATTCTCCTTTTTGTAACCACTACAGAGTGAACAAGCCCCTCTGTGGGCACTGCGTTTGCATAATTTCAATACATGCAAAATGATGAATGTTATTTGACACTGACAATACTATGTTTATTGTTATAAGATGTACAATGTTTTCTTCTAAAATAATAGTGGTTAATGGTGTTATAATTGTAGAGCTCCTTAAGCCTGTAATGTTTAAGCCTGGCAGCTCTTTTTTCTTTCCATGTAGGATGAAAATCGCAGCAACTGAAATCTCTAAGTCCATGAATCCCTTAAACACCTTAAACCACAAGATGACCTGAAGGAATCCTGTTTTCCAAGTCTGAAGGCAGCACAAGTATGTCACTACACATCCAACATCATCATTACTCAGAAGTAAAAATCATGTATCACACACAGCTAAATCGTGTCTTGTGAAGTAGACTTTAAACATCATCATCTTTCCTTGGTGACCTGTTTGTGGGGTGGTGGTTCGCGATGGATTGTGCAACCATTGTCATAGTGCTGAGGAATTTGTAGGCCAACGCGGTCTGTGTGGGCCGAGTCCAGCATGTTGGACCTACGTATCAGTTTGCAAGGTTCGTGTCATTACAGGTGAATGTCAGATTTTGTCAAAACATTATCCACACCCCTCATTAGAAACTGTAGTTTGCATGAGCTTATGTTATCAGTACCCACCCCCACTCAATGCATGTATTTGCAGGAAAAGCTTAAAAAGCTTCAGAGCACAGTTTCAGTTGTATGTAGTACAGATTGTAAAGCTTTTTGTCTCATTCATGTGATGCTGTCATGTTTCAGAGTGGGCAGGTAGCCAAAAAATACACTATATAAATTCCTCCTGACACACACCCTGTGTCCTATCACAACTGTTTTTATTCAAGAACAAAACTCCATAAATATGTTCTTTTTTAATATATACAGTACATATATGTAAATGATCTGTATTTGTATAGCACCTTTCTAGTCTTTGTGACCACTCAAAGCGCTTTTACATTTCATTGCATTCACCATTCACACACATTCATACACTGAGCCTAAGTGCTCAAACAGAAACTAAATCTACTGGTGGAATAGCCATCAGAGCCTTCCAATAAACGGGCAACCCACTCTACCTCCTGAGCCACACCCGCCCCTATATATATATATATATATATATGTATATATATATATATATATCTAAAAATTAATATATATATATATATATATATATATATATATGACATAAATAGTCATTCTGGAATTTGGAATAAAATGTCAGCTAAAAATTAATAAATGTTAATTTGGGGTTTTTGTTGTGACTTCATGGTAGTAAAGAATCTACTATTTCATCCTCCTCCTCCACACTTAGGCCTCAGATTTATCAATGAAATGGTTTTGGTAGATGTGAATATCAAATATATGGAATGTTAGCCATAGATTTCCTGGCCTTTTGGACTTAATGTAAAATTAATTGAAACTTTTAAATCATAAAAGAAACTCAATTACTATCATATATATTTTTACATCAAACCCCTAATGTCTTTATAATTGACCCTAATCTATTGTGCTCTTGCTACATGACGATCTATAATAGCAGAAAATAACATAATTTCACTTGAGGCTCCAACTCAAAAGATTTCTGAACTTTACAATGCTCATTTTCAGGTCAACCTCAGAGCACGCCACATGTCCGACCAACTCTGCAGATTTGCAGGACCTCTTCCACCGCATTTCAAGGGAGGACCACCTAATGACATGGCTGCCAGCGGGGCGCTTCTTTCCCTTAAATCACCCCCACCACTAGCCACCTGGTGCTGGATACCCCAGTCCTCTCTTCCCCCATTCCAGACAGTTTTGTACATGGCAGGGGGTCCCTGGCCATAGTCCAGTGAGACGTATGCTGAGAGTGTCAAATCCAACCAGGATTTGTGTGGGTAAGGCTGTGTTCAGATCAGCCAGAGGAGAGAGACTAGATCATTAGGGAGGGGAGGCTGTTGACTGAATACAAGTATTGAAGGTTGGTTAAAAAAAGTTTAAGTAACACTTGGAGAAAGGGTTACAGTCAGCTATGGCTCACTGTGATCAACATTTAATAAAATAATGATCTGGGCAGCTTCAAGGAATAGTTCACCTCAAAGTTGAAGGTTTAAAACAACTTGAGGGTGAGTAAATGATGACACAATTTTCAACTTTGAGGTGAACTAATCCTTTCACTGTCATTTTAGTAACATGTGGATCTAGAGCTGTACCTCTGCCCAGCATATTTTAAAAAGATCAGAACCACTGAAAGCCAATACATCAAAAATAAATTTACAAAAGCTGGAGGGTTCTTAGATCAACTTCACCTACATATTTCTTCAGGTAGCGGACAACTGCTTTTTCGGGTGCAGTCATCACATCTGGAAACTGCAGGAGGTCCTTTACAACTTTCCTAGTTGGGGTCTTCTGATCTATGACATGATGCAGAGCATCTGGTGGCAACACACTTGCTAAGTGCACCACAATAGGACACCTACACTCGATTACATACATTGGTGCCTGTATGAGAGATTTGTGTCCCATCTGTGAGAGCAGTGGGATCAGATGGTCCTTTGTAGGAACCTGCTGGCACTCGTATTGCTCAAGAGCATCAAATAGTGAATCACTGTCAACAGAGTCAAAGTCCTCCAAAGCCTTTTGAAGGATCTCTCTCTCCTGTGCAGACACATACTGCAAGAAGGTGTCCTTTAAGCTGCTGAAGGTTGTGGAGTACAGTACCTCTTCAAGGAATGGTGTCGCCAGTTTCACTGGGAAATAGCGAGCAATCTTCCACCCTACTACTAAGATTCTAGCAATAGCCTGCCACTCTTCACACTGATAATCATGCCTTATAAAGGGTACTTTCACATCCCCGCCCATGGTGCACCTTTCATAAAAGTCTGTCCACAACTCTGTGAAGCAGTCCCGGGTCACACCACTTCCCTCTCCTTCTTCAAGTTTTCCATTAGGTAGGCTCATCTTAATAAACACATCAGTGCTTAAAATATCTGGGTTTGTGAAGGCTTTGATTAGGTCAGTGAGACAATGCCCCCGCCTAATAATCAGTGTAACCGAAGCACGTTCACCCAGTGTCTGGTCATTCCATGGCTCTGCAACAAGGCCGCCAAATCCCTGCGGTGGCTGTTCAGTTGAAGGAGCTGGTTGAGGTTCACCTGGGCTCTGCAGTGGTTGGTCAATCCAAGGAACAGATTGAGGTTCAACCAATCTCTGTGGTGGCAGGTCATTCCGTGGCACAGTGTCATCTCTCTGTGGTGGCTGGTCATTCCATGGCACAGTGTCATCCAACTGCACATCTTCAGTTGCCACAGGCCCAATTATAATCTCGAGGTCGATCTCTTGGTGAACTATGTCATCCATATCTTGTACCTCAGTTGAAACATGTGACTCATGTCCTGTGAGATCAGCAGTTGGGGTTGAAGTTAAATGCATCTCTGCTTCCTCTTCCTCAGAGGACAACTCCACATTTACTCTTTTGGTACAAAGATACAGTCTAAGAATTTTTACTTTGCTTTCTTCATACAAGTTATCCACAGTGCTCCAACTGTTGACATGTACCTGAGACGATTCAATTTCAGTTGAATAATCTGAGAGCCTTTTCTTTTTTTTCGAAAAACCATTTGGAAAAAACAGGTCTTCAGCTAGTTTTTTTATTTCCACTACTGTTTTATCCTTGTCGATTGTCAGGTGTCTCGTTCCTCCCCCACTGATTGCCTTTACTTGTTTGTACCGTTTGTCTTTTTCATTAAAGTCCATCCATCCAAGCTCAACCCGTCTATCCTTTTTTTTGGCATTTGCATTTCCTGCCAATGGCTTTTTTTTCACAGGTACAGGTGCTTCTACAGGTGCTTCTCCAGACAGTCTCTGACGTAGCCTTGTCAGTATAGACTCTTTCCTGCTCTTTGTGTTAAGTGATGCATTTGCTTTCTGACAGAAGGCCACAGTAGCTATTCTATCTCCAGCTTTAGGGATGTACTTTGCCAGGTCTCCATCATTCATTACAGGGATTACAGATGCATCAATCTGGAAAAACTAAAAATTGGGAGCATGTTTAGATTGACCTATAAATAGTAAAACATTTTTATAATTTTTACATTTTTTAACAATGTTTTATTTGTCATTATATATGACCAACGTTTGTAATTAATAATTAATGAAATCACTATATATTACTTTATGGAACATTAAGGTTCTGTAGTCTTAGGCTTTTGGTTCTGCTTAAGGTTTCTGTAACTTAAAAGGACATTTTTCCTTGCATCTGTTGCCTAGTGCTTGCTCTTGGTGGGAATTGTTGGGTTTCTGTAAATATCACAGAGTACGGTCTAGACCTGCTTTTTTATGAAAAGCGCTGAGATAACTGTTGTTGTGATTTGGCCCTATATAAATAAAATTGAATTGAATTTAAATACGTTACATTTTTTGCCAGATTCCTTGTTTTCTGGTAAAATCTTTCTGAATTCTGTATTTTCAATTTAAGCACCTTTTTGTCATCAGAAAGTGTGTAATCAAGTGGTGGTGAATAAAATTTCAACAATTCAATAATAACATTTTACTACTCAAACACTACTCAAATGCACGTGCAATTATTTATGTGGACAGTTCTCAATAAATGTAGGCTACTAAAACAGTAGGATGTAAAACAGGCTATTATAATACTATTTGATATTAGAATGAATGCATTGTTGCAATACATGTCTTGTGAATTGTCCCATTTCAAATAGGTTATTGCTTGACAGCCTCCATGCTGCTGAACACAGGTCTGACGACACTACTGTCTGGTGGGCAGCACACATTCTTCTATTCAAGCTTGACAAAACATGTTTATTTTTTTTTAAGCATAACCTCACTCCTCCCACACAGCCACGAAATCTACAATGAACTGGGCTAGCCTCTTGCATCTGCCGATGGGGTTTCACTTCAAGTTAGCTATTGCTAGTGCACCGTCTTGAAATATGACAATGTGTGTCTATGTTTTATGATTGTATGCAGTTGCCCAATAGCATTATGTTGCAGACATGGAGCCAGTTGGGTTCTGCAGTGGGCACGTACGTAGGGTAACTTTGAGTTAACCACGAAGATTACCTGCGCAGAGCAGTTTAGAGATGCAGCGTAAATTGCCATAGCAGCATACCTCGGGTAAAACCAATGCACCTTTCATAGTGCAGGTTAATCGGGAAGTTACACCGGACGTCACAAAGTTACTCCTGAAATTACTTGGATAAGCCAGTTACCTCGCTTCGTAGTACAGGCCCTAAGTTTAATAATACCAAAGTTCTCCTTTAAGTATAATAACACAGAAATTAGGCAGATTCATATGTAAAGTAGGGGTGTAACGATACATCGATATGGATCAATGCATCGATATAATGTCTAACGATACGATGCATCAATTCCACACGTAAAATATAGATTTTTTTTTTTAAGGTAGGCCTACCTTTATTTTGACACTCCACATTCTCATGTAACATCCTTCCGCCATAGCGCACATTTTCGTTTACTCCCCATCTTTGTCTGCCGGTGTGTCTTCACAAAGTTAATCTCTTCGGGTGAAATAGACGCCTGACAAGACTGACTGAACCCTAAACAGGTTTTGTCACAAAAGCCGATATTGTTCACTGTCAAGCCACCGCGAGAGCAGAAACGCACAAGCAGTAGCACCCTTGTTAGTGAACACAACACGATAAGTCCGTTTAGGGACTGTATTCATGTCAGATGTGACTTCGAAAAGACGCGCTAGCTGAGAGGAATGATTCTCATCAAAGTTGAAAAATAGTGATCAAGGATGGATTGATCACAATTGTGTATTTATTTAGTAACATTTTTTTTTATCTGTCATAAGTCGCGTAGCATGTCATCAAAATATAATAATGATTTTTGTTCGGGAGCTTTTATAAGATAGAGAGCGTCTGCACTGCGGATCATTTCAGAAAGCTACAACTATAACACCAGCATTAAAAACTTTTTTAAATAAGTTGAACTCAAAACTCACTTTCAGTCAGAAGCATGTGTTTGAAATAATTTGATCCAATGTGGATTATAATCACTAAACAAGGCAGACATATTTATAAGCGATGCAAAAGACTATGCATGCTAAACATTAACATTGCCATAGTAAACATGGTAAATGCAACCACTTAGAGAATAAGAAGCTGACGTCTGATTTCTTCATCACAATTGTGTATTTATTTAGTAACTTATATTATCTGTCATAAGTCTCGTCTCGAGAGTTTAGCTCCGCGTAGCCTATCATAAAAATATAATAATGATTTTTGTTCGGGAGCATTTATAAAAATAGAGTTATTATCATTCATTCTAAATGTGACGTATATAGGCTACTGTGGCTACAAATAAACATAAACAGACTCGATTGAATAAGCAGGCTATTTTCATAATCGTTAAAAATAAATAAATAAAATAGAAATACATTTATTTCTGTGTGATTAATTTTGAGTCCTAATAAATTGATTCATTATGATCAATGTATCACTTATAGTAAAACATCGATGCTTTTGAATTTGAATATTTAACAAAGCATGCAAACAAAAAGCTGCTGTTATCGTGTTCGTTTTGTGATCGCGCTAGTTCCAGTGACTTATTTCTTAGTTTTCTGATAACTTCTCTTTGTTGGTGAAACGATGGAGTTGCATGACGTTGTTCCTGAGAGGCGTGTAAAGGGCGGGTTTTAGTGACGCGCAGCAGAGCTTCTAGCCTGACGGTGGAAATGCAGCGCTATTCTGGCCTCGGTGCTATTGGCCCAAGACTATTAGCCCCGCCCGGCCCGTTTTAAGCCCTGGCTCGCACTGGCCTGACAGTGGAAATGCGGCTAATGACGTTCTTGCCTGCCAGCCAGTACTTGTGATGTCACGTGCAAAGTATGAATTAATAGGATCTTGCCAGGACGTTGCCAGTTTTAATATACAAAAGTTGGTGTTTTGAGGTGTAAACAATCGTCGCCTGCATGCCAGATAGTTGTTGTGCGATTGGATGCACAATTGGATGCATTTTGTCAGCGTTTGTTGCCCACCAGGTATCCATGGTAGTCACGTGACTGCAAAGTATGAATTGCGTGTTTACGTTAATCACAACAACAAAGTTGTCAGGCGTCTATGTCATCTGAGGAGATTTACGTTACAAAGATTAACCAAGTGTTGTATTATGTATCATTGCAATTACTTGGTTTTGTTTAACTCAGAAACGTAAAAATGTGAAATGTGAATGTATCTGCTCTGCTAAAGTACAAACTTTTAATGAATAAAAAACATACTTTAAATTAACTGCATTTTTTAAGTTATCATTATTATTATTATTATTATTATTATTAATCAAAACATCCAAGCTGCAGTTTGATATTACATTTAAAAAAGATTTATGAAAATGAACAAGAACGGAGTTCTTGCAAAGGGTAGCCTATGCAATTTTTGAGTTTAATTAAACGTACAAGTTATATATTTTGGTTGTATCTGTGAGTTAATAAAAACGTAACTGGTTTTGTGTAAATAATATTCAAATATCGATTAATCGATCGATATAGCCCTGAATCGAATCGTAATCGTATCGCAGAATTTTTTAAGGTATCTGCAAATATCGTATCGCTGGTTGTGAGAATTGATATCAAATCGTATTGTGATGAACTGTCCGATTTACACCTCTAATGTAAAGTGGCTTAGCTTACCTTTTCATTTTCCAGCTTCTGGATAAATTCCTCATCAATTTCCCGCTAGATTAAAAATCCTCTCAACTCAGCATCCATTCTTTTTCTCTCCTGTGTAAAGGGGATAAAACGTTGTATAAATTCAAAACTTGCATTACTTTTGCGATTTACAGAGAACTGTGGATTGTATAGTATCTTGCAAAGCAAGATTACTCTTGTTGATCTCAGTATGGAGAAAACTCATAAAGAGCCAAAGGGAGAATGGATATTTGAAGTTGCTGGCCTCTACTACTCATCAGGAAAAAAATGCACTAGTGAATGAATATAGTATGGATATGCACTTACATAATTATGAAAAACATCTTAGTAGGTAAATGAGGAGAGACCGTAATCCATTATAGGTGATGACATTGGTCGCTGTTGGACAGTGTTATTCCTGCTTCCTGCCTGCCTTGCTGCTGTTTGTGATAGCTCCGT